>NC_060888.1:22499268-22799268 GCF_014805685.1 Silurus meridionalis | reverse complement strand
TAGATCTCCTACAATACCCTCGAACTGGGCACGGGTAAGTTTCATGTTCAAGTGTTTAGGACCAGAGCTGTCCATTGTTAAGTAAGGTAGGTTGAGGTCAGTCTGCAGAGAAGAAGAAAGTTCACATTTGGCCTTCTCAGCTGCCTCTCGCAACCTTTGCAATGCCATGTTGTCTCTTGTTAGATCAACACCCGACTCTCTTTTGAACTCTTTCACTATATGCCTTAGCAGATACTGATCAAAATCTTCACCACCTAAGAATGTGTCCCCATTGGTAGATTTCACTTCAAAAACTCCTTTTTGAAGCTCTAAAATTGAAATATCAAATGTGCCTCCTCCAAGATCATACACTGCAATTACTTTGTCCTGAGTCTTTTCAAGTCCATATGCCAAAGCAGCGGCTGTAGGTTCATTGATGACTCTCAGCACATTTAGACCTGCAATCTGGCCAGCATCTTTGGTTGCCTGTCTCTGAGAATCATTAAAATAAGCTGGTACAGTGACGACAGCATTTTTCACCATATGGCCCAAATAATTCTCTGAAGTCTCTTTCATCTTTATCAGAATAAAGGCCCCAACCTGGCTAGGGGAGTAAAGCTTTCCATGAGCCTCTATCCAGGCATCTCCATTTGATGCACGTACTATCTTATATGGGACATTCTTTAAATCTTTCTGCACTTCAGGGTCATCAAAGCGTCTCCCAATCAGGCGCTTGGTAGCGTAGAACGTGTTGTTTGGATTTGTGACAGCTTGCCGTTTGGCAGGCATACCCACCAGTTTCTCCCCATCAGCTGTAAAAGCTACAACGGATGGAGTTGTCCTTGCACCTTCTGCATTTTCAAGCACCTTTGCTTGTTTTCCATCCATGACAGCAACACAAGAATTTGTAGTCCCCAAGTCAATTCCAATCACTGCTCCTTTGATTGCTTCTGAGGCATATTGACGTCTAGATGTAATCTGAATAGCATGTTCCGTCAAATGATTCAAGCAAGCCTTTTTCACTAAAGCTGAAACACCTCGAACGCAGCTTGGAGATGGGGTTCGGGAAATAGCCTTTGCTAAATTCAACATATTCCCTAAATTTCAAACATCCGTATACTATAAACGATTAAGGAAACAGCTAGAAATATTTTGCGTAAAACTGATTTTACGAAACCTCACAATCACTACTAATAACCTGCTTCCACCTTTCCGATACTATGCTTCTGGAACTCTCTTTCACTTATGAGATCAGAAGCGATGCCGACAACTTCCGCCAACAGACACATTCTACGTCACAGTAGAAGAGGACGGTGGCCGCTGCTTTCTCTTTATTTTGGACAATAAACCAATATACAACATGGGAAATGTATCGGTAATACTCAAATTAGCAGGACAATGCGAGTAATGTCTCAATTCACACAATAACTAAAGCGAAACTAAAGCGAGCATAATGAATGCACAAACCGACCAATCAGAATCGCGAGTATCAAAACCCAACACACTGCTAAATCACATTGTTTTAGAAAGTACTTTTCACAACAGATCTTTACACTGTATAAATATCATTCAACTGGAGCACCGAACACATGACAACCCAAATGTGGGGAAGTTAAAACATCTTAAAACTGACATGAATAATGTAACATTGCCCCCAGTGGTCAAACGTGATACTGCGGAAACAAATCAGAAACAAAAGTCAAGTTTATTATCCACAAGTGTGTACAATTATTTAACAAAGATAAATGAGATCAACAGCGGGCAGTAATTCTAATAAATTTTAACTTAACACAGACCAAGAGGTCTGAAATCACCAAACACACAAAATGCAAAGACAATAGTTTTCCAAGAATAGATTCACTAATTAACAAAAAACTTGCAAGTCTATTTTTGTGGTAGACATTTGGAGCAACATAACATCAGTTGAAGCAATATCTCTAGTTTTCTAAAACTAACTAAAAAAAAAAAAAAGTCAGTTTTAAAAGTCAGAGAGTGGTGTTTTATTGTCAGAGATTAATTATCATCTGTGTAAAAGTATCCACTCAATTTCTGCAAAAACATCTCTGAGTGGATTTCTTCAAAAAAATAAAATAACTTCATGCCAGACACTTTAATACATGCAAAAGTTTAAACACGCAGTGAAATTTCACAATCACTAAGATATAGTAATTATAAAAAAAAAACAATTAGGAGAAATATCTCTAGATTTCTTTCACCCGAACACCTTCTCTTCAGCCCCAAAAGTTAATCTAAAGACAAGCGCAACTCATCAGACATTATCAAACAGCAGTTTAAGGAGGCCTGTGGATCAAATACAGCCCTGCCTACCTTCATTTCCTTTATTCCAATGCTGTGAGGTCAATGACTGTGTTCCAAGTGCAATTAAAAAGGAAATCAGGATGATTTCTGCCACCATTAGTTTACAGAAGTAAATAAATTTACATTTGGAGATAAAGATGACGGGTGAAGGAGGATTTGACAAATAAATAAAGTGGGTGTTACACAAGTTCTTTTTTAATTAATTTTAATGTATTCTTTATCCATCAATATCAGCAAAATGTTTCTTATTCTGGAATTACAAGGCTGGATTCTGAACTTTCGCTTGATAGTTTATACTGATATTTTATCCTGATACTTCTACTCTTTAACACTTATTAGGCTCTAACTTTAGTTTTGGCTTTAGCAAGTGAATGTATGCTTGATGGTGTCATGTACTGGAATGATGCTCTGTATCTTTAAGAAATGAAAGTGCAATGCATACTGGGAGTGGGATGTTGAATATGTGTAGTGTGCTTGAGAACATGAGTAAAGATGCTGTTCAGAATCCCGATTGGTGTGTGTGTTAATAGTTAATAAGATAAACGAGGTATATAAAACAGATACACAACATTGGCGACGAGGATGGGATGCTGGTGCTATGAATGCAGAGCAACAGACAATGTCAGAGGACTCAGAGAGACTTGCACCTAATACTGTGTGTACCCAAAATCTGGCATATGCTAAGCCCCAGAGACAAAAGAAATTGCCTCAGAAATTTGCTGACTTTGTAATTGGTTGATTTTCTTAAACTGGTAAATGCAAATAATGCAATTTACATGTTCATGGTTTGAGAATTAGTAAGCAAGTTTAAAACAGGCTAAAAAAATGTTATATGTGAAAGTATGTTGCTTGTTTGCCAATACAGAGACAACAGTTTGTCTTAAAGTGTTAAGGTTAAAGTGTTACAAGTCTATATCCGACTTTGGGGGGGATGTCATGTACTGGAATGATGCTCTGTATCTTTAAGAAATTAAAGTGCAATGCATACTGGGAGTGGGATGTTGAATATGTGTAGTGTGCTTGAGAACATGAGTAAAGATACTGTTCAGAATCCCGATTGGTGTGTCTGACTAAGTTAATAAGATAAACGAGGTATATAAAACAGATACACAACAGATGGGGTTGAGGTTAAGTGACACTCAGCTATTGTAGAATATTCCACTTCTTGCCCTACAAAACTTCGGAGTTGCTTCTGCAGTATGTTTCCCATCTGTACCTCGAACATCTGCATCGTCCAATTGCTATCCCATGCACTCTGCTTTTATCTGTCTAGAAAGTATCCCTGTACAATTTATTATTAATCTGAACCACCATCTGTCCATAAACGGGTTGAGTCTATTGAAATAGGTAGAATTTAAGAAATGTAATTCCTAAATCTGTCCTCTATTTTGAAAGTGAATAAACTGAAATTAATGCTGGGATTGCACTTCAAGACCACATTTAAATACAACACAACGTGAACGTACGAATTCAATCTTAATGTCAGCAATTCTACTCGGGTGTAGTATCAGTTACAAAATAACTAATAATTGCTTAAAAAAAGTATTTAACTGGGTACTAAACACACACAAAAATCTTCTCTAATTTTAGTACAGTAAAATCAGGGGAGAGCGCGAACGCAGTCCCCCACTACCACAAATTATGCAGTCGAGATTCCCACATTTGGGGAATTCGCAGGGGTCAGCACAACCGGAGTGCAATGGTTGAGCCTCGCCCTGGGTGAACCACCTTCTTGATCATGGTATCTCCCCTGCCAGGTAAGTATGAGTTCCACAACAATCAGCTACGGACTGCACCACAGCACACACTGTTCACCATCATGGTGAGTAAAATAGCGCTGAACCATTATACACATTTTCGAGAGTAAAACACTGCAATCTAAAAGCACTGCAAAAGAAATACTACCTTTATTACACACACACCAGTGCAATCTACTGTTTTATTAACAACAAAAACCACTCACACATCCCATGATGCACTGCTTCTGAATATGTAATAAGATGTTCAGAAAAGTGTTTTTTTAAAGTGGCAAATTCACTAAAATCACAGGTCTGCCCAGGAGAAAGAGCGTGTCGCCACATGGTAAACTTTTAGAGTCGGTAAAATATTTTCATGTTTAGTAAAGGTTGTTAAGTCTCTCTACAGTCATAGCGGCGCCCCAGTCGTTGTTTTGGTGAATAATTCAGCCAAATGCTTTGAAAATTATAATAAACAAGTGACTGTATAGCAACTGTCCGACCGGAATGAGTCCGACTGGTAACAAGAGTCCGGATGCACCGTTCCACCTGATAATTTTTTTAAATTAATTACTTCTTTCTTCTTCTTCTTTCGGTTTCTTCCATTAGGGGTCGCCACACCGGATCACCTGTCTCCATAACCCCTGTCCTCTACATCTGCCTCTTTCAAACCAACTACCTGCATGTCTTCCCTCACCACATACATAAACCTCCTCCTTGGCCTTCCACTTTTCCTCCTTCCCGGTGGCTCTATCCTCAGCATTCTCCTACCAATATAACCCATGTCCCTCCTCTGCACATGTCCAGACCATCTCAACTTTCCCTCACTATGTCTCCAAAACGTCCTACATGTGCTGTCCCTCTTACAAACTAATTTCTAATCCTGTCCATCGCCATCACTCCCAACGAAACTATTTAACATATTACAATTCATATTATGCAGGTTAAATTTATTTGAAAAAGTACATGCTTTAAAAGGTTATGAGGCTCATGGAAGTGGACTGAGACAGAAACGACCATAGGATTTCTTTTGTTCACTTCTAGGTTCCTAGCCCTGAGGGGTATTCTAAACAGCAAGATTAATTTACAGTCACATATACCCTGAACAGTTAATTAACCCCAAACTTGCTTACTCTGGTTATTTCTGTTCCAAAACAAATGTTATGAATTAGGTTTGTGATAGAAGATACCCTTCTATCACAAAACTCCTGCTATCACTCTTCTCCACCAACTCCAACCTGCCTGCACTCTTTTCTTTACTTCTCAAACACTCTCCATTACTTTGCACTGTTGACCCCAGGTACCTGAACTCCTCCACCTTCTCCACCTCTTCTCCCTGCAACCGCACCACTGCACTGCCCTCCCTCCCTCTCATTTACACACATGTACTCTGTCTTACTCCTACTGACTTTCATTCCCCTTCTCTCCAGCGTGTACCTCCACCTCTCCAGGCTCTTCTTAACCTGCTCCCTACTCTCACCACAAATCACAATATTATTCACAAATATTTAAGAAGTCCACAGATTTATTCCTCAGGCATCCTCTTACCTTCAAAATCTTGTTAAACAACCTGGTTAAAAACTCCACTGCCATTTCTCCTAAACATCTCTATGCTTCATTCTCTTATTTGCTGCTCTCACTTCCTCCTTAGTAATCCTATTCACTTCCTGCTTCACCATCTCCACACCATCCATCCTTCTCTCTCTCTCTTTAGATGCATCATACCTCTGTGGGCCTCCCTGCATTTTCAATTTCTGTCACAACAGAAGTGGTCTCTTCATCTTCATCCTTCAGTGCAAATAAGTAAGGATGGATGGTCTACCAAACAGAAGTCTAAAGATCTAAAAACAGTAATCACTTACAACTGTGGCAATGTGGTGTCTAATAATACAATGAGGCCATCAGCAACTGCAAGAGAATTAAACCAATAAGATACTCAATGTATATTCACAAACAAATCCAACTAATAAAGAAAGACATTAGGGACATCTAAGACTACTAGAACTGAGATTTCCATATACAGTATATGCAGTAAAATAAAACAAGCATGCATAATGCACAATTAAAACAATGACTGTAAAATCATTCAAAACGTCTTTTTTAAATGAAGACAGTGTTGATTTTATTTATTAAAAAACAGTGAAAATCAGTGTGACTGAAGTATTTAGCTCTCTGTTTTTCCACCATGTTTCCATGGTAACTCCTGAAATCAGTGATTTATTGAAAATGTCTTTAGGTACTCCCTATGTGCGTGCATTAACTCTCGGTTACCGATAGTTAGTTGATTAACCTAATTCATAACATTTGTTTTGGAACAGAAATAACCAGAGTAAGCAAGTTTGGGGTTAATTAACTGTTCAGGGTATATGTGACTGTAAATTAATCTTGCTGTTTAGAATACCCCTCAGGGCTAGGAACCTAGAAGTGAACAAAAGAAATCCTATGGTCGTTTCTGTCTCAGTCCACTTCCATGCGCCTCATAACCTTTTAAAGCATGTACTTTTTCAAATAAATTTAACCTGCATAATATTAATTGTAATATGTTAAATAGTTTTATGCATTATATTTTAAAAACATCAGACTGACACCATGTAGGTGTGCATACAGCTGCCTTAAGAAGAGTACCTTTTACATGCTACTGTTTGAACTAATAATGCTTATAAAGTATCACCAATGCTAAATAGTTCTTTAATACTGGTGTTTCAATATTGTATCAACTGTTGAATTTGTAACTAAATCTTTTATTGCCACACACACACACACACACACACACACACACACACACACACACACACACACACACACACACACACACACACACACACACACACACACACACACACTACTCACTTACAAAATGTAAATTGAACCACAAACACAGGTTACACTGCTGATGACGAGAGTAAGTAACTAACAGATATAAAAAAAACAAAAACAAAAAACAAATACATGACCAGATTTGTCTGCAAGAATGTCAGAAACTAGGAATGAATGAAATGTGAAATAAATAAATAAAATCAAAGACCCTTTTGGCTAATTATGTGCCGCAAACATGAACATGAAATATATCATTTTACAGTTCTTAACAGAAACCAAAATAATCAGGTAATTTAATGAAGAATATTTGCTAAACAAATACACATTTGTTATATTCCAGAAGGGCCTGTGGGATAGTTAGTAAACATTTTTAAGAAGTTTACATTATCTGAAAACATTTAGCTTGAAGTTCCTAAATTTAAACTTCTCATTTTTTTAAGTTCTTATGTAATGCAGCCCCTGTGATCGTACATTGTTGTATCAAAGATGCGTTGGTTGATTGCCACAATAATCAAAAGGCAAGCGACTGAAAGTGTTTGTTCATCTAACACTTTCAATTACCTGAATATGACAGTTAATTACTAGACTACATTCACTGTACAGTTTTCTATACCTTCCCTAAGGCTTTGTGCTTGAAGTTCATATTGTGTAACACTCCCATTTATTCCAGCCTCCACCAAACAAGACCAAAATCCTGAAGGAGTATCATAGTTCTATAGATATGAATACTCCTTAAAAAGCTTGCATATAAGTACACAGCAGCAACTATGTATAAACCTTACATGTATCCCAATTTCATGCAAGGTGAGATTCTTCAAATGCATGCAAACAGACAATTTAAACTACAATGTCAACAACAAATTCTTAACATACCAAAATGAGTCATAAAAAGCACAAAAGAAATTTGGGTTAAAGTCTTAATCCAATGTCAGTCATTAAATATCTGACGGAACATGCATAAACCATAATCTTTTATTTTCATAAATCCCCTGGGATGAAAATATTTACAAACCAATCAAAACATGAACTACATTTCCATACCAAATACAGTCGCAGACAGAAAAGTTGTTTCATCTGTGAACATAATTTCTTCAAATATGTTGACCAACATCACCTTGTTGTTTTTAGAAAATTTGTTTTACCCAGTAATATTAAACTCACACCCAAACTCTGATTCTTGGTTTGCCTGAAAATATCTTGTGCTGCACTGAATAAATGCAATCAAAATGGTTTATCTGTTAAAAAAAAAAAAAGTTCTATCAATATTTGCTGAAATTTATATAAGCATTCGGTAGTTTGTTAATATTAGTTCAAATAAGCTCTGAACTATGTAGTTTAGCAGACTACGCATTTATTACAAAATCTGCTGCATGTGGTGCAGCTACAGGCTTCATGATGTGCTTACGTAAACCGTTGTGAACTAAAATGCAAAGCTGCAATGTATCTGGGAAAAAATGTCCAAGTATGGACTGAAAGGCACACCCTTATTACATCAGGCAGTGACTGGTTAAATATTGTTTAGTGGCAACAATGAGATTTTGAGCCAGGAATATACAACTTGAAGAAATTATGTTCACCTGGTTGTGCTCTTTGTTGACACGGTCGTAACATGGTTGGTATACATTTGATCAAAGCAGGGTTTTTAGCATGAGTGAAATCATAACGATGTCTCCAGATTGTGCATCGGACTACCAGGGGTTTGAGGACTGGCAGTCTTTAAGTCCTTGAAGTGTTGAAATGTTCTGCTGTTGGCAGAATTATTGTTCTGGTTAGGTGAAGATATGCCGGAAGGAATGGCTGATGGCACATAACTGTGTTTTCTTGGTCCGTCTTCCTCAATCTCCATTTCGTCAATTAGGGGGATGGCCAGATCGGAGTCCTCAATGCAGAACTCTGGGTGGGTCATGAAGTTGTGGATAGAGCTTCGCGATTCTGGGGTCTCTAATCCTTCATAAGGGGACAAGGCTTCACGGAAGGCATTCACCACACGGATCTGTTTATAATTAAAAAGGATAAAATATAAAATTATATTTACCTATAGATTAATTGCTACAGAAATATTTTGCCTCAAATGGTAAAGAAAAACAATTAGTATAATCACTCCATTATCTTTCAGGATGGCACCGCTGTCACTTACTTGTGTCTGTATTCTGTTGAGGCCCCTACACCAGAGGACTTGCCCTCTCCTCAATTCCATCTCAGCATGGTCTATCTCATCTAGGTCCTCCATCTCCTCCAGTTCCTCCTCTGGGATCTCCTCCTTCTGGGTTCCATGGCCAGCAGTCTTCAGAAACTTCAGCCGACTTGTGGGAATGGTGGTTATCAACTGTGGATTGGAATAGCAAAGAATGTGGACTATTAAAAAAATGCAAAAACAAACTAAGCAAAAAGGATAAGGTGTCTTAAGACTCACCTGACCCCAGATAAGGCATCCAAAGCCAAGAAAAACACACCAAAGCCACTGGTCAACTGTAAGTCCTACACAACTAAAGGGCTTTCCTCCAAATTGAACAATAACAATCTGCAGAAGAGAACAAGTGTAAAAAGAATTTTGAAGTTTAGAAATAATTATTAAATCTATCAATTGAAATTATGATCCAATTTATAGGGACAATTATGTTATCACTTAAATGGGGAAAAGAATAAGCAACCCTATTCTCTACCTTAACTGTGGTCAAAATAATAATGCTGTCTTACTTTACCTGGATGACAAATGTTCCAAAAACTATGGAACAGAAGATCGGGTTGTTGAAGATGCCATCAAAAACATTCCTCTCACCATGGATCTTGCGAGCATTTAACTCATTGAAGAGTTGCATCATGACAAAGGTGTTGAAGACAATTGTGTAGTGCTCTGAAGGAGGTGCATGCAGAGGAGCATTCCTGCCACTATCAATATCAAATAGCTTCTCACCTGTTTGGGGTTCAATTATAAGCCATTAGATTATGTACATTTTTATAATGTGTTTATAATGTGTTTTTGTTTCCATTTTACCCAAAATGCAGTTCTCACCAGCAAACAGC
Source organism: Silurus meridionalis (assembly GCF_014805685.1). NCBI lineage: Eukaryota > Metazoa > Chordata > Actinopteri > Siluriformes > Siluridae > Silurus > Silurus meridionalis. Next base: position 22,789,393 of record NC_060888.1, on the reverse strand, counting down.
AGAGTAAAGATGATAATGAGTTGGTATACAGCATGACCCAAAATGTTTTTCATCATGGTCCTGGAGATGAGGGGTTTGTTGCGACCGTAGGGTTTTCTAAGCAGTAAAGCCTCAGTGGGCGGCTCAGTGGCCAAAGCCAGTGATGCAAACGTGTCCATGATCAGGTTTACCCACAACATTTGAACTGCTTTTAGTGGAGAGTCCTGTGGGGGAGGATACTCTATAAACTTTGCCATCTACATAAAAATACCACCAGCAGAGGGGGACTATTTTGGGAAAAGACTGACCTGTGTGATGCAAGCCCCAGTGAATGCCACAACAACAGCCACTACATTGACTGTAAGTTGAAATTGCAGGAACTTTGAGATGCTGTCATAGACATTCCGTCCCCACATAACAGCTTTTACTATGCTAGTGAAGTTGTCATCTGTCAAAATGATGTCTGAGGCCTCTTTGGCCACATCTGTTCCAGCAATGCCCTAAAGAAACATGACAAATCAACATGACAAATCAATATGACAACCAAGTTTTTACTGTGCCTCAACATCAATCACAAACTGTATAGTGTTTTTTTCCATTTACATTTTACCACACACACAAACACACACACATTTCAGATTTAACTACATACCATAGCAAAACCAACATCAGCTTTCTTCAAGGCAGGGCCATCATTTGTTCCATCTCCTGTTACAGCTACTACTTGTCTTTGCTCTAGAGCAGTGCTATCAATTATTCCTGAAATGGTAATATTACACAAAAGTGGCATTGCTGGATTGAGTATTTATATATACAAATGGACTTTCAATATTAAACCTGGCTAGATCCAAAAATCATACCTTTTACTAATGTATGCTTATCAGTTGGAGAGGATCTTGCCAACACACGCAGTTTCGGCCAAATCTTGTCAATACGCTCTTGTTCAATCTATATTGAGGACATTATAATATTTTATAATAATACACAGCTAATTGACAAAAATATGAAATCCATACTTAAAATTTTTTTTTGTTCTATGCTGCAGGTTTCCTAATGGTTTATGGGAAAAACATCCAAATAATGGTCTAAATTAAGCAACAGAATCTTGGCACCACAGATCACTTTACAAATTGTCAAATTCATATATATTAGAATGTGGTGTAAGAAGTCATCTAGATTATAGATGTATATTGTTGGCAACTTGCCTCTCCTAGTTCATTGCGTATTCGCCTGTTGAATTCTTTGCCCTCAAGGCACAGGAAATCATCTCCAGGATGTAGGATGCCGCACTTATTGGCAATAGCGCGGGCAGTGTTAATGTTGTCCCCGGTGACCATACGCACTGTGATTCCTGCCCGCTGACATTTCTTAATGGCATCAGGGACCTAAGTGAGTAAAAGCACCAACAGGTAAGAAATATATACATACTTATAAATAGTAATGTGGAGTCATAGGGGTGAAGTGGTTGTTTATTTTCAGTGTCTGAAATAAGATCATTTTCATCAGTTAATCTGGTCTATTTAATATTGTAGAATAATATAACTGCGGTTAAGCACTAAAGTTAGCCACAGAACCTGTAAAATGAGACTAAGCTGGTTACTCACCTCTGGCCGTACAGGATCTTCAATGCCCACAACACAGATGCAGGTGAGGCCTGTGAGAATTTCAGCTTCATTGTCCCAATCTGGTTCCCCCTCTGTGGCAGGAAAGTCCTTGTAGGCCAGGCAAATTGTCCTCAAACCTTCTAAAGCCATGGGCTCAATTACATTATTCAGTACGTCGTCTCGGTCTCTGGGCTTGAATACCTTGGAATCACCATTAGCTGTTAAGATTTTACAACACCTGCAAACACAGAGAAATGCTACATAGGCAGTTCATATACATACAGTATATACTGATTTTTGTGCCATAAATAAACAGGTAAAACCCATATGTTTCTATTATTACAGTACATAGTAGTTGTACTGTAAAAAATAAAATAAAATAATAATAATAATAATAATAATAATAATAATAATAATAATAATAATATTAAAAGCCTAGATCCCCGATCATACCACAAAGTCACAAAATCTGTAATACCAAATGTTTCAATCAACAGCTGGCTTCATCTATTGTGCCAACACAAAGTTTATGCCTGTTTTGAATGAAAAAAAATAGTGCAAACCTACTTCTTTAGAAGAATTTCAGAGGCTCCTTTGCTGAACATCCGGTAACTTCCATCAAAATTTCTCAGCACTGTGCTCATGGATTTTCTCGCAGAATTGAAGGTGTATACTTTAAAAAGCCTCTCTTCCGGATATTCTTTGCGGATAATTTGGTAGTCCCTGCCCAAATCAAGGGTCAATCCTATCAAGGCACATTCAGTTTTGTTCCCCACCTGACGAGGTAGTCCACCTTCCTTCTCAGGTGGCTACAAACATGCACACAAACAGAAGCGCTCATTTATGTAGTATCCAGGATAAAACTTAAAGTTTACTATATTATTAAATTTACAATCTACTTTGTAAACTTCTACGAAAAGTATATAGTAGAATTGAAATTAAACAAACATGATCAAACAGTTCAGGTTGAACATTAATATTTCTTAATATAACAAATTAGCTGGGTAACAAGCTAAAAAAGCTCACAGCTGCAGCTACAAATATACTGTACTAGCCATGATTTCTCACCATGATCCTAGTAGTATATGCACAGTTTACACTAATGCCAGTGATCAACAGATCCAAGATCCTGCTTTGAATGAGATCAGGTTCAGGCACTCTCTTATAGTATCGATCTCCCACATACACCTGCACCACAGTCATCCTGTTCATGGTTAATGTGCCAGTCTTATCTGAGCAGATGGCAGTGGCATTGCCCATCGTCTCACAAGCATCCAAGTGTCTGACCAGGTTGTTATCATTCATCATTTTCTGAAAGACAAAATCAAAAGAACAGCTGCAGAGCAACACAACCAAATGAAATCAACTATACCAATATAACTTATTTGTGGCCTTATACAAGTAAATGCATCATGCCATTTAGAGTGTTACACTATATGGTAAAACTTTTGTGGACACCTGACCATCACATGATTTTGACGACAGAATGGTGAAACATCTATATGTTCTGTAACATTACAATTTCCCTTAGCTTAATCCCACTGAACACCATGAGAATTAACTGGAACTTCAACTATGCCCCAGTCTTTCTTATCCAATATCAGTGCCTGACCGCACTAATGACACAATGTACAACATCCTTATAGCGACACTCCAACATCTACTGACAAGGGAGGTGGTAGCTTATTGAATAAGGCATTGTACTTTGGATCCATAGGTTGTGACTGGCCACACCAAGCTGCCACTCCTGGGACCCTGAGCAAAGCCTATAACCCCTTAGCTGCTCAGCTGTATGAACGAGATAAAATGTAAGTCACTTATGGCCAAATGCCATAAATGTAATGTAAATGTATCACTGAATTTAAGGTAATTAGAACAGCAACTGTGGGACTACCTCAGGAATGGAATGTTCTAGATATAGTTTTAACCCTTTCAACATATTGTATTGAGAAAGCTTAAGTTCAAGTTCATGCTCTTGGTCTCATACTTTAACCGAGTATGCTAATGAGATGGTGACAGCAAGAGGAAGTCCTTCAGGCACAGCAACGACCAACACAGTGACTCCAATGATGAAGAACTTGACAAGGAACTGGATATAGATAGGAGTGCAGTCTTTAATCCATGGAATCCCTTGGATGCAGAAAGTGTCCACCAAAAACAGCACAACCAAGATAATTACTGTGATGGCTGACATGAAAAGGCCTGGAGAGTAAAACACAAGTGTAACTTTTTATGCAGTTATTTTACATGCAGCTATTCAAAAACAACAAAAAATATTTTATGTAAAATACAATTAACTTACCCTACAAGTAAATACAGATAAAAAAAAAAACAACAACATATAATACAAATATTAACACACTATCATTTCTAACCTGCTTTTCCAATTTGCACAGCTAGTTTGGTGAGTTTCCCTTGAAGTACAGATTTTTCTTTCTTTTCCAGACTGGATTTCTTTTTCTCCTCAACCACTGTCCCATCCTCACTATTGAGAAGCTGGCCTTCAGCAGATACGCCACCTATACGGTCAATACCAGCAGCAGTGATGACAACAGTACATACACCAAGTATGTAATTTGACCAACCTTATTTTGTGAGGTTTTCTTTGGTGTTGCCTGCCAACAGTAGTGATTACTCTAATCTGGACATTCATATACTACTGTTTTATATTAAGTTGTACATGTAGCTACATTTGGCAAATTCACATCCTACCAGCTTTGCCATCAGTGCATACAAAAATTACAATACATAATGAAAAGTCAACAGGAAAACAGGTTCAAGATTGTGTGTATTAGTCACCCTTTTGTTACAATCAGTAAAACAAAAAAAAGGTAAATGACATGTGGAAACAAGTTGGCAAGCACAAACCACACAGCTTGGCACAGGGAACCAAGCAGCCAAAACTATAAATTATAGAAATCATCCTTCGGTTTACACTGGTAGATGCAGTAAAATCAGTCATTTTTTAAAAGATATAAAGTACTTACCTCTGTATTTATCTGATACATTATCTTGTTTGTCTGTTGGGAAAAAATTACATTTACATGAGATTAAGCACAAGACTAACAATTTGTATTGGTTTTCTGCATGGTGTGGTAATATTATTAGCACACATCAAACCCTCCGTTCATAGAATTTCAAAAACACTCAAGTAGCCAGGAGCTGTGTGGGTGAATGCACTCATTAGGGATCACACAATAACATATAAAAGACCAGTGTACTGAGTCACATTAGATCTAGAATAAATCAAAATTTTGCTAGAATTGCAACCCCAAAATTGAAGAATGTAAAGTTGCAAGCTTGTCCAAATTCTTACTTTTTTGGTCCCTCTTTTGCCTCTCTTTTTCTTTCCTCTTTTCTTCCTTCTTTTTTTTCTTCCTCTCCTTTTCTTCTTTTTCATCCTCTCCTTCATCATCTCCTACACCCAGGAGGGTGAAGATGATACCAGTCTGAGAATTCAAGCCCACTGCGGTGACCAACATCTTTCCTGATCCCTCCATAACATGAGTGCCTGAAGAAATAAGACAGCAGTAACAAAACATTAAAGAAAACATTTATTTAATTGGAACAGTTTATTTCACATCATCAGATAATGACCCATATAATGTCTACAAATATTCTGATATTTGTATGTATCTGTTGTAAATCAGCCATTTATTTAATTATTTCCTATTAATAAGGTAGTATTGTCTTTACGGTTTTACTACTTTGTCTTATGTAATGCCATTCTATCTACTCAAAACATTTAATAATTTACAATGAAACACCTTTAATCAATTTAACTTCTGTACAATAATAAATAATTCTCTGTCTCAAGAAAATGTCAAATATCTAAGAATTCAAAACCTGATAGTAGCATGGGATCTTTGTCGATTGCCTTTCTGACATGGTCTGACTCTCCTGTGAGAGAGCTCTCATCAATTTTAAGATCATTTCCTTGGATTAGAATGCCATCAGCAGGAAGGAGGTCACCTGAAGGCACAAAGCACAGGCCAGATGGTCAGGCTTCAGACAAAACATACAGAAGCTTTACTAAACAAACCACAATAAAAGCTTTTTAAACAGCCAAATGGACAGAAGGACAGGAAAATCTGCCTTTGATTGATAAATAACAAAAATGCAATTTTTAACGAAAATAATGTCACTGATGTGCAAAATACTGGATATACAGGGGAGGTATTTTACCATATTTTACTTGGGCAATGTCTCCAACCACAATCTCAACCACAGGGATCTGAATGACTTGGCCTCCTCGTACCACTGTGAACTTCTGCTCCTGTTCGATGCGATTCTGCAAGCCACGAAACTGCTTTTCTTTGCTCCAGTCATTAAAGGCAGTGACAAGCACCACACAGATGACTGACAAAAGGATAGCAGCACCCTCTATCCAACCTGTGTCTGATTCACCGTCATCCTCCACTCCTCTTGTAGCTTTTCCACAATCTACCATAGAAAACACAGTCAGTCCAAAGCATACCCTCGGTGCATGCAAGCTGCTATTTCATGGGTAATGAACTTCTATGCCACAACAAATAAAAATTAAAAAAAGATGTGTTTTTGAATGTCTAAAATGTAAATAGACTAAACTAGAGCAGTATAACAACAGAATAGTTATGATATGCCAAGAGCTAATGTAAAACATTAAATGTCATACAATTAAATTCTATTTAAATCTATTATTTAGCTAATGCACTCACTTTCTCTTTGAGCATCTGGAGGTCTATAAAAGGAAAGGCCTAAGGATATCATGGCTGCAACTTCCAGAATTATTAGTGTCACATCTTGCAGTGCTTCCCACACTAACTGAAGGAATGTTTTTGGCTTTTTTGGAGGTATGAAATTTTTTCCAAATTCTTCTTTTCTTCTTGCAAGGTCATCAGCGTTTACACTTAGCCCTTAAAACGAGGGGGGGAAAGGTTATTTGACCAACCATAAATTATTATAATATAATTTTACCATTTAATTAATAAAATACAACCAGAAAGACATTTATTTATACAGTAATACAAAACTTTGGATACACATTTTCTAGCTCATATTGGTGCATTCAATAAAATTATATTATATAAGCGTTATAACGGCTTGTATATAAACAGTAGCCGACCAAGAAAGTCATTGTTCACTGTCTTCCTCCTTCCTTTCACAACTATTTCTCTCGGGAGTTAATCTTTTGGCATCGTTGTGCGTTTAAAAATCACCCGATGGACGTTTTTTCTCCCAAAGCCGTGCAGCTCAGAACACAGGTGAGGTGCGTTTTTTCGTTTCCGTTCGGAAATTTCATTGGTCTAACGTTATGGGGTTTAGTTTTTTGGCTTGAAATTTGTGAAACCAGGAAAAACCCAGGAAAAATTTATAAATTAGCCGCTTCGTTGTTTAAGCTGCAGGGTTCAAAGCGTGGGAAAAAAGTAGCGGCTTATAGTCCATTTCATTTCATTGCCTCAGTGTGTTTTTAACAATGAAAAAAGCAATACAGGAGAAAAGTGTGGACGTCTGGAAGTCTGGGAGATTAGTTACAAACAGAGCACTGAGGATGTTGTTATGTGGTTTACACTGAGTGGGATTACATGCAGAAAATCGATTTGCCTCCACCTGTCACCTCCATGCTACACAAAGCAGGAACAAAGCAGGACTATGTGACAGGCCACACGATAAAGCACAAATATCAGTCAGGTCTGCTGTCACAATGCTCTCCCAGAACAAAGGGTATTAATGTAAACATTAAAAATAATATTAAACATGTGAAGTAAAATTTCTACAAATCCAAAAATGCAGACACATAATACAGTACATACATTTTGTATATTAGAAATGAAAGAGTAATTGAATGAATAAACAAATTAAACTTTAAAGTACAGGGTTAACATAAAGGATATGTGGTGTCCTTTATGTGTAGACTTATTTAAATGTTTTAGATTCACCAGAGATCAGCATAGCAGAAGTGACCTAAACCTCCTACTGCAATGACAGTGATTGCACTGAGAAGCAGTGAAGCACCTACAGTAACCAATGTTTCAACACACTTAAATAACTCAATACAAAAATATTTTATAGTTACCATCTGTAGGTGATGATTTTAACCTGGAGCAGATTCCCTGAACATCTCCATAACACTCCTGGATTCTTTGTAATCCATCGGTGCCTCTAAGGTCCATAAGCGATCGGAGATCTTGGAGCGTGCAGCCAAATTCAGAATCATGGTTGGCATCTACCTTGTACTTGGAACCACGGCGAGAGTTTCGGGCCATGTTTCCTCTGAAGCACACCAAGCGAAGTATTCAGGGGAAAAATCCAGAATTACCCATAAACCACTAATGACTCAGGGAAGCAGAAAACAAGTTCCCCAAACCAGGATCATGAGAACAGCTTTGTCCTTTTCATAAAACTGTGCATGCTTTCTCATCATGGATTAATAAAGGCCATTGAAGAAATGGGTTGTTTAGGTCTGCTTTGTACTACATCTGAAAGAGGAAAGATAATAGATGAATATAATTATTAATGTATTGTACTATGAGAAATTTTTGCTTGATTATGATTATTTCAGAGATCTGGCAAAAATCTAAACTAACTGTCATTTTAAATTCAACAGCACAGCCACGAAAACTCAGATAATTCTATCTGACAGCTCCTAAAGTTTCTTGAGCACCGTTCAGAGCCAGTGACAGGTCACAGTTCTTCTGTCATAAATGCCAAAGCAGATGACTCTACGATTAATCACTGAAGGAATCATACCAACAGTATGTCACCTATCTTTATAGAAAATATGAACAAGTGTGTGAAGTGACAGCTGTTTTTTTCCGGCATTGTATTAGAGGCAGGATCTGCCGAGACCATTTAAGACTGAAGGGATAAATTTAGTTCTGTTACATAAAACAGGACTCTGTTCTATAAATGATCAGTTATAGACTTCAAAATACTTTCAAAAATGATTCAAAGGCAAAGTTCTACTTTAATGTAAGTACAAGGAAGAAAAAAAAACATGAAAGCCTTGATTGGGAGATGATGATATCCAAAGTAAATTTAATCACAAAAGTCAATGTTTTGCAGTAAAGAAGTGCAAGAACAAATATGACATGCGAAAAAGATTACAACCTAATTAAAAAAAGCACTGCTACAAAATAACTTTACTTTCATCTGATTACAGTAGACATACATTTGACTCTTACCATAATAACAAACTACATAATCCACACTCACTTAACAAAGTAACCCACTATCTTGGACAAATGGTATATGATCCACAATGTACTCACATAGTTGCTTTAAATCCATTTCTGAAGCAATGACAAGAAAAGATTACAGTTAAGCTGCAAGCAGCTCCCACACCTCTGAAGACAAAGCCTGTTTCTACAAGCTGGCCAATTAGCAAGTCGCATTAGACCAGGAAAACTGCATTAATACACCCAAAATATATTCTATTTTATTAGTGAATATCATTTGACCTTCAGCATGCAGTCTTGAGCAGCACAGTGTTCATCAAAGGAAGAGGCTCGCTAAATGATTACCGCAGGAAAGCCTCTTGGTTAATCTAATTAGGCAATCTGTGGCTGTAGTGAGTTGCAGAACTACAGTCAACAAAGCAGGTGAGTTGCAGTATATAGTATGGTATGCATCATTTTTACCCTTATTCTTGCATGCAGACACCTGGTCATAGTGAATGTTCATTTGCTCATGGATGAGTTACACTGGAGTAGCCAGGCAACAACTTACAACAATGAGTTTTCACTCTATGCACAATGAGATTTTGCTTGAAGTATTACTGAGAAATGTGAATAGACATTTTATAATAAAATAACTTAAGTTACAGATTACAAAGAAATTTTTTTTTTTTTATTTAAGCCTTTTCTTAAATCATAATATATAGAGCTTTCTAAGATGTAATTCCTGAGAAAGCTCCAAGATTTTCACTTGCTCTGAGCAAATAATCAAAATGCCAGAAGTGTCAACATTTGCAACAGCATGACAGCTCTGGGTTAACAAGACCTCTGTATATCAGAACAGTGGAATATCAACAGAAGAGCCTCTCTTGGGGAAGAATAGACAAACTAAGCATGAGGCCGATTCAAGGGCAAGACTCCAAAATCTACTGCCCTCTGTATTAGTACAGAGTTCTGTATTAGTGGTTAATAAAATCATGAGTCATTTAACATAAAAAATAAAAATAAAAATCAGAAGGCATAACCTCTGACCTCTTATGTGGCTGTTAAATTCAGACACTGTCTCACATTTTTTACTTCAAGAACTGTTCCACAATATGGACTGAAACCATTTTAATGAATAGGCACAAAGAATGCAAGTGATACAAATACAAAAATCACATGACTTAAATGTAATACAGTTTCATTTTGCTGACTCAGAATACACGACACAGAGCAAACCGGAAAGGCCATTAATGGAGCCGTGCTGTCTGAAGATAAAAATAACAATGTCTGAAACATAGAAGGTCAAGTTGCTTTTCACTTCAATTTTTTTTTATATACTAAGAATGGCCAGTAGCTCAGTCATCTTAAAGATGTAACTTAAACTTAAATATCAACACTGATACTAATTTTGCATCAAAATTCAATACATGGAAATTTGTAATGTTAAAATACATATTATTAATCACTAGATGAAACAGATCACAAAATGAGCAGGATATTTTCAGTCATTTTAAAACATATATATTTTTAAAAAAGTTAGAAATATGTTTACTGAATCATCTCCAAATAAGACAAACTAAATATCACAGCAACAAATGCTACCTCACCTCCCAAAGCACAAGTGAAATCTGGTTCATCGTGCCTGCTGCACTCTAGTTTAAATTACCTATTTGTGTTGCACTTGCCATGGGTAAAGGGTAATTGGCCCAGGTTTGAACACAGACATTACATTTACACAGTGAAATCCCCAGTGTGATTTCTCAGTGTTCGCGTGTCTACACAGTTAATTAAGCACACCACAATTAAAGTCAAGTAAATCAAATTAGCAAAAGTAAGAAATGTATGAGAAGGTTTTTCCCCCCCAAACTGTAGCCACAAATTTGGAAACACAGAATTACATTGAATGACTTTGAATGTGCTAGCATTACAATTTGTCTAGACATTACAATGACAATGCCCCTGTGCAATGTCAATGAAGTAAGTTCAATGAAAACATGGTTTATCATGGTAGGTGAGAAAGAACTTGATTGTTGTCCATTGAGCCATGACCTTAGTTTCACTAAACACCTTTGGGAAAACATACCCTCCACTTCAAACATCAGTACCTGATCTCACAAACACACTGAATGCGTACAAATCCCCAAAGCCACTGTCCAATAGCTAGTGGGAATTGATGTTATTTTGATAGCAGAGAAAGGCTCAATCTTAAATGGGACAAAAGCACATGGTCAGGCATCCACAAACATTTAGCCATACAGTGTATATACTATAAAACTGCATTAAATAAATTTATTTATATTTATTTTTGTGTAAATATCAATAAATTTGGCTACTACTTTAAGATATGAAACATGAATAAAATGAGCATTAGATTTCAAAGATTTCACATATAACCCTAACCTATCACTACTGAAATATTAAAACTGCTGAAGGCTCTGCCCAGTTCATCAAATCATATCCCTGGGAACAGTATATCCCTGATATAAAATCTCAATGTTGAATATTACATTTCATTATAAACTATACCAACCTTAATGAAAACCATTTTCCCTCAAATTGTTCTCCCCTATATTTACAACCAAGACTGTCTGTTTGTTATAATTGCATATAAATACATAATCAATATCAGTAGCAAAGCTTGTGATTATTCTTTACAAAACAATACCCTTTTTACCTTTAGCATCTAGAAATAAGGAATGAGAAGCCCCATCATGATGGCAGCTTAAAAAAATATGCATTTAAAATATACACGTGAATTTTGGGAAACTCTAGAAACTCTGGATGTCTTAATTCCTGATTTTGTTAACAGACATATTAAAGACGCCAAAGACGATAATGGGTTTCCATTTACAAGCTTTTATGCAGTAATGAGGGAGGAAAGGTTTACGTTGTGTAAGAAATATCCTTATATTTGAATCCTTTGTTAATAAGGTACAGAACAGCCTGCTAAACTTTAAGAATGACAAGGATGATAATGATATATAAAGATCTACCTTTAAGCTTAAACAGGTGCGCAAGGATACCTGGTTAAACCTCCATTTTCTGTAACAACAGCTGCATCAAGCACCTCACTATACACTATAAGTTTTCCCAATACATCCAACACATATTGATGTGGCAAGCTATAAGCAATGCGATCCAAAAATCATGCAAATGTGCAAATTAAGCTGCGTTTAGAAGACAGATAATCACTTGCGCAAACAAAATGCGCAAATCGTTTTCACAGTCATAAACAGAAATTGCCTTCAAGTCGAAAAGGATAAAACAGTGCGAACTTTCTCTTTGTTTATTAATATTTTTGGTTTAATTTTTATTTAATTTTTTTTTTTAAACAATAACAATTGTACTTACTTTGAGCAGTGAAGGCTCTGCTACATCTCATCACTTGCCGACCTATGGGCTCTACACCTCTGGAAAACCCCGCCCACCACTCTTTGCTCCGCCAGTGCTTACGTCATGAGGAATTGTACTCTGGATTCTGATTGGCTGACGTGCTCACTCCAGGTACAGGTGTCTCCCGCAGCTACAGCTAATTGCATCAAAAGAGAGAGCACGTGAAGCACGAAAGATACCAAAAATAATTTGTAAAAAAAAAAAAAAAGGAAAAAGTAAAAAAACACTAATTACCCCAAACTGCTGTCTCATTAACCCTTATATTTTGATTATTTAAAACGTTATTTATATTTATTATAATAAAAAATATGTTTCAACACTTAAATAATAGGGTAATTATGGAATTCTAACATTAGTGGCCATGCTTTTTTCATACTTCCTGATCATTAAGGAAGGGCAAGTGCGTGCATGCAAAGCATAAATAAGAGTTGAAGGGCATGGGAAATCCACTAAGATGAACTGTTTAATTCTAGATTTGATGAAGATGATGATAATAATAATAATAATAATAATAATAATAATAATAATAATAATAATAATAATAATAATAATATCTGCCATTTTTAAAAGTGTGTGCTGATTAGAAAAAATAAGACTTGGAAGACTTTGGTAAGACAGAAAAATGAGGGATGACATGCACAGTTCCAGCTTGTGGGCTATAAAATTAAATGTAGTGAATCAAAATCACAGGACTGTTTGTTTAAGGCTGCCGATATCAAAGTTCATGTCTGGTCTAACATAGTACGGTAATCCTAAAATCTTCTTATGTACACATCGTACAATACAACTGAGCCCAGGGTTTTCCATACATTGAGCTAATTATGTAGGTTTTTAATTTACCTACATAATTATTTTGTAATATAATATATCATTGCTATACATTTCCATATAATTTCCACATAATTGGCAGTCATTTTCAATTTCCCAGAATCTTGTTTTTTTTTTTTTTTTTTATTAATAGTGCACAAAATAAACAAGTTTTTACTTTTCTGTTTGTGTATTATGTGCTTATACAGCAGAATGCATTTGACACATGCATGAGCTCAGGGATGGGAGTCTAATGTGCAGCCGATGTGGTGCTTCACCACTGTCCACTGTCACACACTGGCATGCAACATGCTTAACTCCATTGCTCTGTCTTAGTGATGGTAGAGAGCATGACCTCGCTTAAACAGGATTAGCTATAAATAGTGCTGCTGATCTGCTCGGCAGCAGTGTTGCTGCAGTTCATCTGATGATTCTGATACTGGCTCTGTGAGCTACAGGGCTAAATGCTTTTCCCACCGACATCTTCAGTGCCACAAGCTTACCATTCCATTTATAAAGTTCAAACCATTCTGCACTCAGTCACCATCAACTGATGGAACAAATAACAATAAAAAATATTACACAATGTTCTGTACAGAAATACAATGTATATAAAAGAAGAATAAACGGATAGGCAATACAAAGGAGAAGTGATTTTAAAACAGTGAACAATTTTATTGAGTTTTACTTTGTCTGTACCCTAACCTTTTTTCCATTACAGTTATTCTTACACTTGTACTTTCCTAGTTCCTTTTCTGAAAGAAAGAACAAGGACAAGCAACTTCATAGAATTAGACATCACCCTCCCATAGCAGCTCACCATGGTGACGAAGAATGATGTCAAGCCACAGTGACGCCCATGTGTATGTGTGTTTTGCACCCTGGTAAAACCACACGGTGTCAAGTGATATTAAATGCATGCACAATGTTCAGATTCACAGGATTAGTAAAGACAAAATGCATAAAAAAAAACATGTTTAAAAAAGGATTACTAATATAACCTCAGAGACATAACATGTACATAAACACAATCAAGTGAAGGTTGTGAGAATAAAAAACACACTTGCACAGAAAAAATACAGATGTACAGATAGTATAATTCTACAACCATCATGACTAGACCCATTTATTACTGGATAATGCTCTAAATTGTCTGTATATTGTCTAGAAAAAGTGGGTTTGAGTCAGTCCATCATGAATTTATATAAACTTAATTTTGATCATTCTATTACAATGCAGTATCTGTTGCTGATCCTTACTAAATACTCAGCCAGGGTAAACATATGAAGTAAAAATCATTCTCAGTGTGCTTCTGACTTTTTCATTTACACTAAATCATTCAAACCAACATTTTGTCACATTCTTTTATTTTCCACATTTTACTTTTCAGTGACATAATTTAGTGAACACAGTTTATTGTGGTGTTAGAGATAAAGGCTTCAGATTAATTTTCCTACAAAGAATGATCATCCTTTGTAATGGAACACTAAGTGCTCCAGATGTTGCTCTATTAAACTAAGCATGTCTTTTATAAAGCCATTCTTGGCAAACAATTCTAACATCAATTTGACCTTAAACCTACACATGGAATATTAAGTCAGATACATGCAGTATTCACATTCTAACACAGAATAACCTCACTAATCTTTTCAGTGGATTTAAGCAGTTAAAATAGTGTGATAATCAAAAAGAAAAAGTAATGCATTTATATTTTTAATAATGTATCCTTGCAAATTAGGTCATAGCATAAACACCACAATAATATCAAAACACAGCAATAAAGAAAATGCACAATACTTCAAAATCCTATTCAAATCAATCACTCTGAGTCAATCACTCAACTGGAATACTTGAATTTCATCAATTTGACAGATTAATATATACTAATAATGTGAACGCAAATTAAAATTAAATTGAATATCTACAGACTTTCCATCAAATCTCCAGTACACTGTAAAGCAAGTCATTTGTGATTTAATGCCCTGACTTTTTCTTTATAATCTAAAGTAGAATCTCCAGTCTATTCTTTATAGCAATGTAGATACCTACAGTAAGGTTGTGTCTTCATTAATTTGACACAAACCGTTAGTGAACATAATACATAGCAACCTTATTTCCAAGTTAAACAGTCAAAATAATAAAGATTTATTTGCGATTCTTTATTAAAATGTTTTTTCAAAGACATTGTCCTCAATTCTTCAAGCATTTTGAAATTGTTTCTTGTAGTCAAAGAGAAATTATTAGATTGATGTAGCTTATCTACAAAGATAAGACAATGTTTGAACCAATCAGCTTTCGAGTTGACCACTCCAGGGCCATCTAGCAGGCGTACAATAACATTCTGCATGTCATTTGATTAAATAGTTAGAGAGACTGTAGCAAACTGCACAAACTCAAATATATTCATGTGGATTATATAACTGTTTTTATTATTATTATTATTATTATTATTATTATTATTATTTAATTTATTAATGGTTGACAGAAAAGTGATTTAGTTGAAGATATATTTACAAAACCATTTTCAAGATGGACTGTTTAAGAAAAGCTTTTTTTGTTAAGCTTTTCCAGACAAAAAAACAAAAAAAAAAAACATTTATACTTTTGTTTTCCTTCCTGAAGAATTTGCACAATAAAATAAATAAATTAAAAATTAAATCACCAGGAAAAACGTAATGTATGGGGAAAAATGCACAAAAATGTATGGAAAGACAGGGGTGATTTTATGAGGATAATATTGATGCTTCTGCTAGAGATATTGCATGCAGCCGTCACAGTCTGGCTGCGGTGAGAAGAGACTTGTTGAACTGTTTATTGGTTCTCTTGCTTTAGTAATGGCATTCATTCTGCATGAGATACCTGTCTGTGATGCAGCATTCTGTTATACTGCGTTTATGTGTAATATTGATGGTTTCTATAGCCGTGGAGTTACAATGATGTGGATTGATTCAGGACACCTCTGACAGTGTTGGGTGTTAGTTGTGTTTCTCACTTGACTGCTCCCCGCTAAGGGGGGATTATGCTAGGGCACTTGCACTACTGGGGGCGGGGTTAGGGTTGGCGCCATTTTGTTTTTACCGCGCGGCGAAGGACACTTGTTTTGAAGAACCCTAGCTCTAGCCTTCTTATCTGTAGAATTAAGGATTCTAGGATAAGTCATGGCAAGCTCTGAATTTACATATAAACGTAAGTGGACTTTAATCGTGCAGCTCTTACGCTTGGATTTATTCGGCATATTTCCTTGTAGCCCATCAAGCACTATTTGAGTAATCCAGCTATCTTACTAGCCTGCTTCTTTTGTCCTATCTAGTGACCGATGAGGATATAAAGAATCTGATACGACTCCGGACCACCAACTCATTGCTGTTCACCAGGAAAAGAAATGCAGCCAAGGCAGCTTGGAGGTAATTTAAATCGATATCGGTCGCCGGCAGGGATTATTATAGTGCGTATCATGTGCGATCATTATTTATTTATTTTTTACATTTCCTTGCAGTGCAATTATTAGGGAGCTGGGCTTGGACGACAAGGTAACAGTGGAACAGATTGCCAAGAAATGGGAAAACTTAAAGCTAAAATACAAGGTTGGTCTTCTGCAATTTCAGCTGATTTGTAGAAGAATAATAATAATAATGATAAAAAAATCTGCTCTCACGTGACAAAAAAGCCAAATAAATGTATTTTTTCATCATTTTAGGAAATCAAATACCCCCCTCCTGGCATGGAGGCAGTTACAAGGTCCACTCAGTGGAGATGGTTTCAACTCTTGGATGAAGCATTAAAGGATGAGTTTAACTTAGATGAAAGCTTTCACTCAATGACATCATCAGTAAGTGACGATAACTGTGGCCCACAGGCCAGCAAGAGGATATGCCAGGTGAAAGTAGGAAGTGATGTATTAGAACTACTGGTGGATGATGATAGTATCACACGAATCAGCGATTCAGGACCGGCTATACTGAGCCAGGAGAGGCTTCTGGGAGAGGAGAAACCTACAATGCTGTCAGGCCTGGACATTGAGCGGACCAGGTTAGCCCAAGAACGACAACTTCTCGAAAAGGAGCTTGAAGAGCTGGACAGGGAAAGACTGGTATTAGAGAGAGAAAAGGATTTGGCTGACCGGGAGAAGCTGGCGCTGCAGAGAGACCGAGCACAGTTGGAGAAGGACAGAGCTGCTGTGGATAGAGACAGAGCATCACTAGAACAGGACAGAGCCCGGCTGGAGAAAGACAGGGCAGCATTAGAGAGGGATAAGGCAGCACTTGTGAGAGACAGAGAGACTCTGAAATCTGAGAATCAAGGAAAAAACTCTACAGAGTGCAGTCTCGATACTCCACATGAGAAGAACCGAGAGAAATTGATTCTCTTGTTTGAGAGACTGATCGAAAAGTTTTGAGACTACAATAGTTCTGGTGTCATCAGAGGTTAAATTGGTAAAAAAAGAAATTCCAGTGTATTTTTGTTTTTTTCCTCCCTCATACAGTAGAAACAGGAACTAAAGTTGTTTTTAAATTTTTTTTTAGTTCAAAGTCAGATTTTTCTACATTTTTGGGTCCATTTCTCATACAAATATTAAGAGTAGTATTTCCTTATGAAATAACATACAAGCAACCATGATTCGGGATAGAACTGGCCCATTTGTAATGTATATGTCATGAATCGTTATCATGTTTGCACTGCGTTGCTACTTGTATATTTCATTCCAGAGAGAGTAACTGTTTAAAATTCTGACTGTCATCTTTTGTGTAAAAAAAATATCAAAAGCTTTATTGTAAATATAAAAGAAAGTGTTTGGATTAAATCTGTTGTATGTTTATAAATCCCAATTTGGCAGTTTTTATGACGAGCTACTTATTGTGAAGAGCAAGCAAGAACTATAAACTATAGATGCAGTTATTAAATATTAATTTGGAAGTTTAGGTGTACCCTGTAGCAAGTTTGTAAAGAGAATTGGCAATATAAATATACAGGGTTTTTTAAATCCAGTTCTGAAAAGCCTAAAAAATTAACTTTTCTAATCTTGGTAGTCCATGGTCCACGGACCTAATTAGGAAGACTGCTACTATTACAATTAGGGTATCAGGTCCACTTATAACTATATTGATATGCAGAAACAGCAAGGTGAAAAGATGATGTATTTATCAAAATCAAATATATATATATTTGTGTATGTATGTATGTGTGTGTGTGTGTGTGTGTGTGTATGTATGTGTGTGTGTGTATGTATATATATATATATATATATATATATATATATATATATATGTGTGTGTGTGTGTGTGTGTATATATATATATATATATATATATATATATATATATATATATATATATATATATATAAATATGTATGTATGTATGTATGTGGTGCTTTATGAAGGGCATCCAACATAAAACGTGCCAAATCAAAGGTGTGGATCACAAACCAGAATTTCATCCCGGATCGGTCAAAGCCTGGGTTAACGACCGCCATGGGTATTGTTAGCCAATAGGGTACCAGTGGAAATTGGGCTACTGTTGGCCAAAGGAGAGAAAGAAGACGTCTACAGAGACAGCAGGGAAAGCTGAAGTGTGGGATAGTGGATGTTACGGTCAGCACTTTAAATGTTGTTACTATGACTGGTAATGGGAGAGAGGTAGATATGTTGTGTGTTCAGGAGACCAAGAGGTAAGGGAGTAAGGCCAGGAACATTGGAGGGGGGTTAAACTGTTCTTTCATGGTGTGGATGGGAAGAAAAATGGTGTAGGGGTGATCCTGAAGGAAGAGTACAGTAGGAGTGTGTTGAAGGTGAAGTGAGTTTCTGTCAGAGGGATGAAAGTGAAGCTGGAAGTTTAAGGGGTGATGATTAATGTCATCAGTGCCTATGCTCCACAAGTGGCTATGAGATGGAGGAGAACAAAAAATTCTGGAGTGAGTTAGATGAAGCGGTGGTGAGTGAACCTAAGAAATAATAGATAAGTGATTGGGGCAGAATTTAATGGGCATGTTGGTGAAGGGATTAGAGGTAATGAGGATAAGATGGGTAGGTATGGCTTTAAGGAGAGGAATGTGGAAAGGCAGATGATAGATCTTGCTAAGAGGATGGAAATGGCAGTGGTGAATACTTATTTTAAGCAGAAGGAGGATCATAGGTGACATATAAAAGGAGGAAGGTGCACACAGGTGGACGATGTTCTATATAGGAGATGCAATACCTGAAGGAGATTGGACATCTGGAAATAGAAGGTAGACAATTAAAACGTGGTGGTGGAATAAGGATGTACAGGAAAGGATAAAGAGGTTGTCGAAACAGGATTGGGATCAGCAGAGAGATTTGAAAAGTAGGCAGGAGTACAAGAACTAGCGGCAGCAGGTAAAGAGGGATGTAGGTAAAGGCATACAAGGAGCTGTATGAAAAGTTGGACACTAAGGAAGGAGAAATGGATTTGTACTGATTGGCCAGGCAGATTAACCGAGCTGGGAAGGATGTGCTACAAGTTAGAACAATAAAGGATGGAGAGAAGAGGTGACCTCTGTGAGCAACAGTATGTTTTCATGCAGAGGAAGAGCAGTATGGATGCAATATTTGCTTTGAGAATGTTGATCGAGAAGTATAGAGAAGGTCGGATGTAATATGCTTCAAAGACTGGACAATCACTGCACTATTATTTCAGTTTCTATCTCAGGCCAATGTGTACTGTCTTGTCATTTAGATGTGTTAGTGGTAATCATGTTTGTATTAGTGTATGTATTGTTTTAGTCCAGTGGTGCTGTGCAAGGCATGCATGTTAAATGTGCACTGTTGGTTAAATCTAAACCGGAAACAACTTCCTTTTATGCTCAGGCATGATTAGGCTAATAAAGCTGATTCTAATTCTGATTTACATAATTATCTACTACTACTAAAAAAATAATAATAATGATTATTCTTATAAAATCATTACTTTTGTATTATTACTGTTAAATAAATTCTAATTTGAGAAATACTACTACTAATTATAATAATGATAAAAAAAATTATCGATCATCATCGCTATTGTTATTATTATTAATAAGAAACTTTGAAAACCTTTTGCGTAATCTCTGCGCAGTTGTGATCCGATGTAAAGTCAGAGCGAAAGCTCCGCCTATTCTAAGCGACTAGAGTGCGTCCCAGAATGCTGAGCGCGAGACATGGACCAAAATGGTGAGCATCAAGCTTAAAACAGCCGTATGTCTGTTGCGAAATGATTTGAATATACAATTATTAAATGGGCCAGTATTGGCTGATAGAGAACCTATAAACTAGAGGGTTTTGTTTTTATTTGGTTCTTTGTTGTTTTTATGTGTACTGTTGGTTTAGCATAGCGGCACACTCAGAGCTCAAGGCAACTGCAGGGCGAGCTAATGCCAATGTTGTTGTTGTTGTTGTTGTTGTTTTTTAGCATTTAAGAAAAGTAAAATAGGGAAAAAATAAATAGTATTTTGCATCAGCTCGCATAACTGTTCGTGCATGAGAACGCATGTCATATGTCATTGGATGTGGCAGCAGAACAGAAATCTGCTGAATAATTTGGCTAAAAACCCCTTAATAATTACATCAGGATTAACATTTTATTTCATATCATTTATCAAACAGAATACATTTTTAAACTGTACATTTACTGCCACTGTAAAACGAAAATAACACTTATTAACAGAAGCATAGCTCAATTCATCAAGTAAGCCTACATCCGGTACAAATCAGAAGGACCTGGTTTTCCACAGACCCATGACACCTGTTGGATGGTGCGGTGTGTGTGTATCTATGTATATTAAAATAAAATGATAATATATATGTACATACATATATAGAATAGCCTTTATTCTTCACATATACATTACAGCACAGTGAAATTAGTTTTTCGCGTATCCCAGCTTGCTCAGAAGCTGGGGTCAGAGCACAGGGTCGGCCATGATACATGCCCCTTAAACACAAAGGGTTAAGGGCCTTGCTCAGGGGCCCAAGAGTGGCAGCTTGGTGATACCGGGGGCTTGAAACCCCGACCGTCTGATCAATAACCCAGCACTTAAACCACTGAGCTACCACTCTCCCTTTTAAATCTATCTATCTATCTATCTATCTATCTATCTATCTATCTATCTATCTATCTCACACATACACACATATATACAAATATCAGGCATAACATTATACAGCTGAAGGGAATAACACGGATTGTCTATCATGGCACCGCACATGTTACCTGTGTGTGTGTGTGTGTGTGTGTGTGTGTGTGTGATGGGTCAGGACTATTTTGGCAGCAAAAGGGGGACCAACAATATTAGGCAGGTGGTCAAAAGGTGCTGACTGGTGTATATATATATATATATATATAAGAGCTGCACGATTTGGAAAAATGCCATGTTGCGTTTGTTGTGGTCAATATTGCGACATAATAAATGGTATAATAATTGCTTATCAAGGAAATTGTGCACAGATTAGTGATTATAACAATAGGGATCTTGCCCAGTGTTCCAAAAGCTAGAAGGCATGCCAATCCACGTGTGTGATGTAGCAACTTTAATTTAGTAAATCTTGCATAGTGTTGGTAATCTTAAAGCTAAAAATCGCCACATAACAGGTAGTGTTTTTTCTTGCTACCATTTCAGCGTTGATCTGCTCGCCATCCATCTTCAGCTGGTCTCTGCGCCGCTGCACACTGTAAAGTCACGGCACCACACTCGCCACACGAGAAGTGACACGCCACACGAGAGACTATCTGGTCTTCTTTGTTTTGTTTTGTTACCGGCACGTTAAATCAGAAAACTGTTCTTAGAATTTATGTCCACACATGCACTTATTTATTTCATTAAATCGCAACATTTGACATAATATAATTGCACAAGCTGACATCTGCACAAGATGACATCGCGATTGCAATACAATTATTCATGCAGCACTTAATACAAACCTAATTTAAAGTGTATATTCACAGAATTGTCAGGATTGGATCTCTTTCAGCTGTTTTTTTTTACTTTTTGATGGCTCTTGCATTGTCTTTCAGTTCTGGGGGTTGGGTATCTTGATGTTACTTTTTCTCTTTTCAAAGACAGCAAAGAAAGAGGAACTTCTACCTCCCTGTCAAGCTAAACTAGTTTATTAAAGTCTACAAGATGTACACTAGCAGTAAAACGTTTGGACACACCATCTAATTCAGTAATTACATTTTATTTTATTGTTTTTAACCTTGTACATTAATGCTGAAAACTTTGAAATTATGATGGAACAAATATGGAAATAGGTAGTAAAGAAAAAACGTGTTATATATCCCAGAATATGTTTTATATTTTCGATTCTTCAAATCAGCTGTCTTTTGCTTTTTACAGTCATCCCAAAACATCTCAGATTAAGAGCTGGTGATTGTGGAGGTCATCTGAGCAGCACTCCATTACTCCCCAATACTTCCTGATCCAAATAGCTCTTACATAACCTAAAGGTGTGTTTGGGTCCTTGTCCTGTTGAAAAATACTGTGGTAGTCGAGATTCAGGGCACACTTGACCAGCATGTGTCACCAGCAGAGCACCCCCACACAATCACACCTCCTCGACACTTCACAGTGGGAGCTACACATTCAGGAACCATCCGTTCAACCAAGTATAATTCCATGTGTTCTTTTAAAGTTTGGATGTCTTGAGTATTAATATACAATGTTGAAAATAATAAAAATAAAGAAAAACTACTGAAGGAGAAGGTGTGTCCAAACTTTTGACTGGTTGTAATTCTGAGTATTAATAAAGGTTTACAAAGTTTTCAAAACAACCCAAAACATAAATGCAACCCAAAACTCTGGGATTGTGTGTGCACGATTAGAAACAATCAGGCATACAGTGGTTATCATGCATTGTGTATCCTAAGCCTGTGTGTGTGTGTGTGTATGTATATATGTATATATATGTATATAGTCTGCTTTGTGGAATAATGTTCTGATGTTGAATTCTTTATGCATGTTTATAGTAGACAATGACCTTCAGGGAACTGATGGTTCAGGGGCTCTTGGAGGGCCTGATGTTCGTCGCCGGATTCCCATCAAGTTACTGTCCAAGCAGAATGTCAGAAGTAAGCCTCCTGTTCGGCCCCAGCGGCCCAACACCACACTGCCCTCCAATGGACAAAGTGTAGAAGGTAAGCGTAAAAATTATTAAACATGGGGTGCTTGCTGGCAGTAAGTATTTATTTTGCCTGTCTGTTCATCTTATTATGTTATACGTAAAAACATTAATAATCCATAAATATCACAAAGGTTTTCCATTGAGGTTCTAATAGAAAATGTGTTGTCTCCCTGTCAAACCCTTCTTATTTTAGAAAGATTTACCATTAAGAAGGAGGAGAGGTGTGAGTGCAAAGCTGGAGATGCTTTTGGAAAACAGCGGAGATTCCCCCACCCATTATTCTGGGACTTTAAGGTAAATTTCTTAGTCAGAACTCTCGTCTATAACAAATATGTACAAAATCTTTCTGTTTATTCATTTTAGATTGAAGAGTATCTGCTGTCAGGCTTACAGATATTTCATTTCTGCAGCTCAATCTGGTTGGAGAGAAAGATGACACTCCAGTGCACTTCTGTGACAAATGTTGTTTGCCCATAAAGATATATGGACGAATGGTAAGTAAGATGTTGGTGTTTGATTAAAAGGTTGATACAATAGATAAGTTTATGACTGATAATAAATAACTATAAATAAAAAGCTATTTTGCAGAACAATTTTTAACCGTCTTTTACTTGACTGATCTTATGAGTGTCTGCCACAATGTTCAGTCTTCATTTAACTTTTTAAATTGTTGTGATTTTCAATAATATTTCTGATCACAAAACTGATTACTTCAAATAATTGTCTTAAATGAACATGCAATTTTTTATTTGTATTTTTAATCATGTTGATTCAGCATAATTATAGCTGTGGTATTACTCAGATCAGAGGTAGCACTGCCTTATTGTTTAAGCACAGACTGAAATCATAAAGGTCTCACAGCTGTGACAATGTTTTCGCATTTTGGTGTCTCTAAAATCTTTTAAACAGATTCCCTGTAAACACGTGTTCTGCTATGACTGTGCAGTTCTCTATGAGAAGAAAAGTGATAAGAGCTGTCCAGGGTAAGTTCATTTACAGATCCCAAACTAAATCTCCAGAAGGGCTCCAGACAAATAAAATAAAAAAAAAACAATTAAGGAGCCATTGGCTCCTATGAAATTTTATTATTTTTAACCTCCGTTCATCCTGTCGTGTGCCATCTTTTTACAGCATGGTCTTGGAACTGAAGCGATTATACAGTACAGACCAAAAGTTTGTACACACCTTCTCATTCAAAGAGTTTTCTTTATTTTCATGACTATGAAAATTGTAGATTCACACTGAAGGCATCAAAACTATGAATTAACACATGTGGAATTATATATGGAATTATATACATAACAAAAAAGTGTGAAAGAACTGAAAAAATGTCATATTCTAGGTTCTTCAAAGTAGCCACCTTTTGCTTTGATTACTGCTTTGCACACTCTTGGCATTCTCTTGATGAGCTTCAAGAGGTAGTCACCTGAAATGGTCTTCCAACAGTCTTGAAGGAGTTCCCCGAGAGATGCTTGGCACTTGTTGGCCCTTTTGCCTTCACTCTGCGGTCCAGCTCACCCCTAAACCATCTCGATTGGGTTCAGGTCCGGTGACTGTGGAGGCCAGGTCATCTGGCGCAGCACCCCATCACTCTCCTTCTTGGTCAAATAGCCCTTGATGCCTTCAGTGTGACTCTACAATTTTCATAGTCATGAAAATAAAGAAAACTCTTTGAATGAGAAAGTGTGTCCAAACGTTTGGTCTGTACTGTATATGCGGTGTAAGATTTTATTATTTAGCTATTTCCATTCCACTTTTTTGAGCATGAGCATTTATACTTTTGCCTAACTCCGTGTTTTCGTATTGTCTCTTTTTTAAATAATCTGTTCCACTAATAAAATCGGTTTTCTTCACAATTTCTTTGCCTGCTATAGAGCAGATGTCGCAAAACATTTTCTGCGTCTCGTGATCATACCTCAGCCATGAAAACTCTTGAATCCAAGAAGTTTTTCGAATGTCTTTTGGCACATTTATTTAGGTTTTCACTGACTGACATAGAAAGGTGGTCCTCAGTGTGTCTGTCATTCTCCCTCTCTCCAACGCTTGGCACAACTGGAGCCTGATAACAGGTGTGTCATCAGCGGAAGAGTTGAACAGAGATGGAGACTGTTTGAAAAAGTCTGATATTTTTTAGTTTCAACATGTTGTTTTTCCCTAAAGCGGAAAGGTGAGTTTTGCATCACCATGCAGACAAGAGGATTCTTTAAACATATCAAACATATCGGTTTAACTACTGTATAAAGTAGTTAAGCCGATACCCTTGTTGTTTGTGGTGACAATACTACCTGATCAATATCAGAGCCGACTAAAAAATATTAGAATTAATAAAAATGTTAATGTAAATAAATATATTGTCTCTCTTTGATGTCTTTGTAATTCATTTTATATTGCTGATGAATGAGTAAGGTTAAATATAAGCTTTATGAGCTGTGTGTGCTGCCTCCACTTCCTATACTAAATTGTAAGTTCAGTTTGTCCATGTATAGCTGCACTGATCCAGTCCAGCGAATCGAGCAGTGCCAACGCGGATCTCTCTACATGTGCAGCATCGTGCATGGCTGTAAGCGCACCTACCTCTCACAGCGGGACCTGCAGGCTCACATCAACCACCGTCACATGAGAGCAGGCAAACCTGGACCCTCTCGGTCGGAGACTGCTCATCCAACCCCGGCTCCGACTCTGGTCTCAGACCCACCAGACCGTTTCCGCCTGCCCCCACTCCCTCATCTGCCCAAATCCCACCCCCTGATTCCACCGCCTCTGCAGGGTCACGACCCCTATGGCCAGCCGCTCCCTGCATCTCCCGCTGACCTAGGGTCCTCGTCTCGATCACTGCCACCAGAGACGTTCCGCATAGCCACTGTGACCACACGCAAACACAGCAACCTCATCACCGTGCACATCCAGGATGACTCCGGCAGCTCCATTCCCTCTCCACGTGAACCCCATCCACAGACTCCACCAGGTCTGCCCCCTCATCACCACCCAGGTCAGGTAGTGGTGTCACACTCTCACCACATCATGCCTCCACCTCAGCAGCAACATTACGGGCCTCCACCTCCACCCCCACCCCCACTCAATCACCCCATGCAGGCCACTGGGGCTCCTCACTTGGTTTATAACCAGGCACCTCCAATGTCCTCTGCACCACCTCCAATCACCCCTCCACCTGGACATATCATAAATCAGATGCCCCCATTCCTGAACCACCCACTGTCTGCTGCTCTCTCTCAGCATGGTGCGCCACCTGTTAGTGCTCTACCACCACATCACTTTAACTCACTGTCCCAGGAACAGGGTACCCTGAGCCCGCCCTTCAGCCAACCCGGAGCTCTCAGCCCAGGCTTGTGGCCACCACGTGTTCCTTCTCGCATGCAGGGGCCTCCTCAGGGTCAGATGCCTGGACCGCACCACCCAGAACAGGCCCGATATAGGCCATACTATCAATAGCACCTGGGCAGGATCTTTTATATCAGACGTTTTGATCATTAACATGCTTGTTAATAATTTAAGTCATTTCAAGTTAACTGGTTGAACTGTGCATACACTTTGTGATAACATGATTCCTTTGATGTTTTGTATTCTTATTCTTGATTTAATTGTTTAACAATTCGGGAATCAAGTCCGTGTTCTTGTATGTCTAATGACTGAAAAAAATATAAACAATGAAGCACTACAGTCAGAAGCCATTTGACAACTTTCTTTGAACACTTTTCATAACACTTAAAATACTAATGTTCCCATTGACTGCAATAAATAACAAATTGGAATGAAACGCTTTCTTTTCCTACTGCATTTTATTTCTTAGTTAATCCAGTTGTTACTTGTTGATACAGGAATAAACCATTGAAATGTGAATTGAAATTACAGAGAGTCCTTGCACACTATGGTAAAATCATGATGACTAAAATGGTTGACATAAAATTCAAGCTAAAACATGCATCGTGAAGAATGCTAATCTGTTGATGGTCATGCTGTACAGAAAGAGAACACCTTGCATATCAAGGCCCCAGGCTCATTATCTGAGTGTGTGTTTGTGAATTGAATGAATGGACATTCGGTGCCATCCAGGTGATAGGTTCCCTTTTAAAATCAAGTCAAGTCAAGTTTATTTCTATAGCGCATTTCACAACAGACATTGTCTCAAAGACATCTAGCGTGTGATTATAAACAAATTATTTAAACAAAACAGAACAATGGAGAGTGAAAACTAACATGAGCACTGGAATGTAAGATTATGAGTAATGTTCTTTCTACAGTCTTATACAGTCATTTGTGGTTATAAAACTAGGAGCTACTGAGCAACTCATAAAATAGCTCAACATTTGCGATCATCACAGATCCAACACCAGCTTCTCCATGCCAGAGCCTTTAAACACTCAAGGAGATCCAGTGCCCAAACTCCACATAAAGTGGGATCCAATTGTGGAGAGGAATTAGCATAGCTGCTGTTCATGATATTAACAGCACAAGTTGATAATGTGCATTTGATCAGATGAACTGGAGCACAAGGTTATAATGTGATGTGTGTTGTGTGTAGGTCTTGCTAAAAATATAAGTTTTTAATCTGCACTTAAACTGGGAGAGTGTGTCTAAGCCATGAACACTGTCAGGAAGACTATTCCAAAGTTTACGAGCTAAATGTGAAAATGCTCTACCATCTTTAGTGGACTACTAGAAGTCCGGAGTTTTGAGATCTTAGGGAGCGTGACGGATTGTAGTAACTGGAAACTAAACCATTTAGTGTTTTGTAAGTAAGTAGCAGTAGTTTGTAGTCGATTCGAAATTTAACAGGTAGCCAGTGTAGGGATGATAAGATTGGGGTTATATGATCATATTTTCTCGACCTTGTGAGAACTGCTGCATTATGGATTAACTGTAGCTTGTTTATAAATGATGCAGGACATCCACCTAGTAATGCATTGCAATATTCTGGAGATAATGAACGCATGGACGAGCTTCTCTGCATCAATATTTCTAAGGTGGAAGAAGGCCGTTCTTGTAACATGGTTGATATAATTTGTGGGTAAATATATGTGTGGAGATATATATATATATATATATATATATATATATATATATATATATGTGTGTGTGTGTGTGTGTGTGTGTGTGTGTGTGTGTGTGTGTGTGTGTGTGTGTGTGTGTGTGTATTCATTTATAACCTATTGATCTCTGTAAAGCTGCATTGGTATATTGTCCGTTGTTAAACCGCTATACAAATAAAACTGAATTGAATTGATTAGTCCACATGGGGGCGCTGTTCACATCACAATAGTGTATTTTACACTGTACAGATGTTTTTTAAAGTGGATGTTCATAAATATAATGATCAATAGTTGAAAACATTATTTCCAAATATAAGTTGTTATATAATCATTTATTTAAAGCTCACTATTTGTTACTAAGCCTAATTGACCTGTCAGTTTACTAGGTCCAATCCCAAATTATATTATTACAAATATAGTAATGTCAACAAGGAGAACCTCTAGTGCCTAATCCAGTCCTTTACACTTGTATATACATACATACATACAGTATACATATACAGTTTCATATAGGTTTTCTATACAGATTGATTACTAAAGACTATTTTTAGTCCAGAAATATATAACAAAGAATTACTATAGCTTTCTTATGATTATGGGTAGGGAAATGTGCAATTTTGAAAGTCCCCAAGCGATCTTCATTATAAATCACTTTGAATTACTTGTCTATGTGCAACTTTTCTGATTTCTGCGCATACCTTACACATTTACGGTCTTGTATCAAAAATATTTTAACGCACCAAATTTGGTTTCATTTTTAATAATTCACATTTCTTTTATCCATATTCAATAGCTAGCTTTAAACACATTTAACCTAAAATGTTAAATGTTCTAGTTTACTTATTAAATTAAACTATACTTCAAGGTAAAATCACATAGAGAAAAAAGAAATGAACATTAAAAAAGGCAAAAATGCAAAAAGACATAGGATTTATTGCGAACCGATTCGTTCGAATCATTTAAAGGAGTCGTTTAAGAAGAAACGAATCATCCATCAGAAAGCAGCATGGTGCGATCCACCGGTGAGTTTTTGAGAACAGTTCTCTATTTATCAATAACACTTAAACATTAACTTGTTTGGAATAAGTTTTCCCGGATGAGGAGTTACGAGCCATGGAGGAACTAATGAAATGGATCTGGTTTGGGATACTTCTTCGCGTTCCGTTGTATGGATGCTTCGATCTACACATTTCGGAGTCTTTTCAGCCTGGAGAAGCGCTGGTAAACGCCTCTCTCGGACCGGGCTGGATTTACAGAATAGACAGGAGTTTAACACCGAAATCCCTCGGCCACAGTGTGAAGGTCGGGAGAGGGGATGGAGTTGTAACTCTCGCCCGCAAAGTTCACTGTGTCCTCCTGGAGAGACGCGCAGCGCTCCCGCTGTTCTTGAGGATTACATCATTGACGTCCGAGAATTTCGTGCTGATCCACTTCAACACGTTTGTTCACGGCCAGAACTGCTTTATTAAATACAGAAGGAAAATTAAACCCGACGCATATATTTATATTCATTCGGAAAACGGGGAGTGCTGGAACCCGGGCACATTGCCGATAGTTCTTCATGAACATCTACCAAGGTTTACGCGGGACTCTAAAACTGTTGGTGCTTTTACTGAGAAAGAGAGGAAGAAGAATACGGACACTGCGAATATAAACCTGAGCACTGAACCCTGTTTGCGTCATGATACCACTTTTCTGTGCACCCTGCAGACTAGGAAATGTGTATTAGTTTTAGGAGTAACATTGCAGTTTGGCGAACAGCGACATCACACTGGGGTAAATAGTGTAACTGACTACACAAGACCCCTAGGTGGAGGTGAGTCTAAAGGGGCTTTGGATGATAGCAGAAAGGTCCACAGGGAATACATTCGAGCTAGAACTTTATTGAACATGCCTGTTGGGACCACCTATCCTCTGCATTTGTTCCAGGATGGTAAGCATTGGTTGCAGGACCCATGGGTTAGTCGTAAAAAGCGAAACACCAACTCGGCTCCACAGTTTCAGCTGCCAAATTACCAGGTTTCCATTCCTGAGAACGAGCCGCCTGGAACACGAGTAATTACGCTCAAAGCATTTGACTCTGACGACGGAGATGCAGGAGTACTCGAATATGACATGGACTCTCTGTTTGACAGCAGATCTAACGATTACTTTCAGATTAACCCCGAGACGGGTGGCATTACAACTCTGCAGTCTTTAGACAGGGAAGTTAAAGACACCCATGTTTTCAAAGTCATTGCCACTGACAAGGGGACACCAAAGAGGTCAGCAACTGCTTATCTTACCATTACAGTCAGTGACACAAATGACCACAAGCCAGTGTTCGAGCAAACCGAGTATAGGGTCAGCATTCGAGAAAATGCCGAGGTGGGTTTTGAAGTTATGACGATTCGAGCCACGGATGGAGATGCACCCTCTAATGCCAATATGATATACAGGATTGTGAACGAGGCTAAGGTGAATGAGGTCTTTGAAATTGATCCCAGGAATGGTTTGGTAAAAACCAAGATTCGTCCAGACAGAGAGGTTCGCTCACACTATCAGGTTATAGTGGAGGCAAATGATCAAGGTCGAGATCCTGGGCCATGCAGTGCTACAGCCACTGTACATATCATGGTGGAGGATGAGAACGATAACTTTCCTCAGTTCAGCGAGAAAAGATACGTTGTCCAAGTTCTTGAAAATGTGTTTGTCAACACTGAAGTAGCACAGGTCAAGGCCACAGACAGAGATGCTGGAAATAACGCCAAAGTGCATTACAGCATAATCAGCGGCAATGTAAAAGGACAGTTCTACATTCATTCGCCCACAGGTGTCATTGATGTCATTAACCCTCTTGATTATGAGATGATCAGGGAGTATAATTTGCGAATAAAAGCTCAAGATGGTGGACGGCCACCTCTTATTAACAACACAGGTATAGTTGTTGTGCAGGTCGTGGATGTGAATGATAATGCTCCGATGTTTGTCAGCACACCTTTTCAGGCTTCGGTGTTGGAGAATGTTAACATTGGTTACTCTGTTATGCACATTCAAGCTATTGATGCAGATTCAGGGAATAATGCTCATTTGGAGTACCAACTCACCGCCACATCACCCAGCTTTCCCTTTATCATCAACAACAGTACAGGGTGGATTACTGTCAATATGGAGCTGGACAGAGAGACTACTGAGTTTTATACTTTTGGTGTGGAGGCAAGAGATCATGGAGTTCCTGTAATGTCATCCTCGGCCAGTGTCAGTGTAACAGTGCTGGATGTGAATGACAATGTTCCCACCTTTACACAGAAACTGTATAATCTAAAGATTCATGAGGATTCTCCTGTGGGGGCCACTGTACTCACAGTCACTGCCATAGATAGAGATGTGAACAGTGTAGTGACCTACCAGATTTCCAGTGGGAACACACGGAATAGGTTTGCTATCACCAGTCAGAGTGGTGGTGGTCTTATTACCTTAGCCTTCCCCTTAGACTACAAGCAGGAACGCCAATATATTCTCATTGTAACGGCTTCAGACGGTGTACGCTTTGACACTGCACAGATTTTTATTAATGTTACCGATGCCAACACTCATCGGCCTGTGTTTCAGAGTGCCAACTACCAAGTTCTACTGAGTGAGGATAGGCCTGTGGGTACCACTGTTGTGGTCATCAGTGCTACAGACGAAGACACTGGTGAGAATGCACGCATTACTTATGTGATGGAGGACAACGTGCCTCAGTTTAAAATTAACCGGGATACTGGTGCCATTACAACTCAGATCGAGATTGACTATGAAGATCAAGCCTCATACACACTGGCCATCATTGCTCGAGACAATGGAATTCCCCAGAAGTCTGACACCACCTATCTAGAGATTATAGTGCTCGATGCTAATGATAATGCACCCCAGTTTTTGAGGGCTATCTACCAGGGCAATGTGTTTGAGGATGCAAATGTGTACACAAGTGTACTTCAAGTCTCTGCCTCTGACAGAGATTCAGGTACAAACGGCAGGGTGATATATACATTTCAGGGAGGGGATGATGGGGATGGGGATTTCTTTATTGAGCAATACTCAGGGATAATCAGAACAGCCAAGAAGCTGGATAGGGAAAACGTAGCCACCTATAACCTCAAAGCTTTTGCAGTAGACAAAGGGGTCCCTCCGCTTAAAGCAGCAGTCGATATCCAGGTCTCAGTGCTAGACATTAATGACAATGCCCCTGTGTTTGAAAAGGATGAGTTGTATATCTATGTCGAGGAGAACAGCTCTGTTGGTTCCACATTGGCACGTGTCAGTGCCACTGATCCTGATGAGGGAACAAATGCTCAAATCCTATATCAGATTATCGAGGGTAATGCTCCTGAAATCTTCCAGCTGGACATCTTCAATGGGGATCTAATAGCCCTCACTGATTTGGACTACGAAACCAAGATGGAGTACCTGATTGTAGTTCAGGCCACATCTGCCCCACTGGTCAGCAGGGCTGTTGTACACATAAGCTTAGTGGATGTTAATGACAACTATCCCATTCTGCAGAATTTTGAGATCATATTTAACAACTACATAAATAATAAATCCAACAGCTTCCCTGCCGGTGTCATTGGGAAGGTTCCTGCACATGACCCAGATGTGTCTGATAAACTCCTCTTCACTTTTGTAGAGGGTAATGAGCTCAATTTGCTCATTTTAAACCAGAACACAGGTGAACTGAAGCTAAGCAAAGACCTGGACAACAACAGACCCCTGGAAGCCACTATGAAAGTGACTGTCTCAGGTAAGAAACTTTTGTATTTATCATATAATGCTGGTGATTGTACATAGAAGGAGCATATTTCTTGTCAGCTTTCTGTTAATAACAGCTCAAACACATACAAATATACAGTATATGTACTTATATATACTGTACTGTATTTATAATATCTGCAATTGTCTGTGTGATGAAAATTCTTTCGTTATCCACATGATAAGAAATCGGATTTGTTTATTTGTCTATTTCACACTGTGCTAACTGTCTTCCTTGAGGTAAATGGGTATTGTGAAACAACTTGTATATCAATTTTTATAACGCATAAATGATCTTCAGTGGCTTCTTTTATTTCTTTTAAGTTTTATATCAGAATGAAAGTCGGAATTTAGTTTTGAATTCTTTCACCAGAAGATCTATTTTTTTTAATACTTTGGGTTATTACATTACCTACAATACGTAAAAACATATATATGTACAATGATAGATGTTTCTATCTAGTGTGTTTGTGCAACGGACTGGTATCCCAAACAGGTCGCTTCCTTTTTAATATTCAGTATTCCCCGGAAAGACTCTTTATTTATTGTAGCCCTGATCAGCATTAAGTGGTTGCTGAAGATGAATGAACAATTTTTTTGTATATAATAGATATTGCTGTCCAAGATAAGCTAATTTGTTACCCTGATTCCACTACCTGTTGCTTTTGCTCATGGCCACATACCAGGCATGCCAGTGAGGAGGCACGACTTCATAATTCTTAGGGGTTTTTTTTTGGATTCTAGCTAAAGTTGATATTTCTAGTAAAAGTTTTGACCTTTCAGAGATGATTTGAATCTTATCATTTTAAGTCTTTTCATCCTTATCTGAGGTTCTTTTGATATATTCCAGTCATCTGCTCAGTCTCTAAAGTAAGACAAGTTTCAACTGTTTAAATTGTTGCTGATGTAAAACATGGCTGCTTGATGTCTCCAGGCATGCATCTGTTTTTATGTTTTTCATTCTAATTTCCTGCTAAAGGTGGTCTATCTGACTGAATTATCTGGGCATGGATTGCTTTATTTTGTTAGAAGTTGTTTCGAAATTCCAAGTGAATCCATGTGAGGAACCTCTCAATATTTTACTAGATAGTTAAAAAATCTTTTGCTCTACGCTTCATGGTACTTTTTATATTTTGTTAACTTCTAATTGCTCACAGGTTTAAGTTAAACAAGCGGATACTCTCTGACTCATAAAGAACCAGAGCATCCACCATGGCCATTCCTGTGACTTCAGAGGAAGTTCTGAGAAGGAGAATCTGAGAAGTCTTGGCTCTCATTTGTTGTTGTCATGGAGACTCTGAGTACTGTGAGGCTCTCAGGCATTCTGGGGGTCTTGAGCATGGGCCCCTTTTGTGAAAAAGTTTGAGAAGGAGGGGGTCGTGATAGGAACAAGAGGGGGTTTTTAACACAAGGAAGGGGGCAGCCATTGTCCCCATGCAGATTTCATTTTCTGAAGACAAAGCTGCTTGTGTGTAGAGAACTTGAAGAAAGGGAGTTTGTTGAATGAAATGAGTGTTTCTGTCTCACTTGCTGTCTCAGAGATTATACTATTATCTGGAGCTCATCCTCCCAATACCAGATAGCATTTATCCTCAAATGGGCACATTTTGTCCAATTATAAAAAGACACTTCCACAACATTTTATTTTATGTGCAACACCAGTCTACAGTTGATCCAAATGTAAAGTGTGGCCCTGATTGCAGCAGTTGATTGCCCCCTGTTCTGTCAGATTTACTTTTTTAATGCAGCTAAAGTGCTCTTGTGTTCAATAGCTATCCTTCATTTTCACATGAAATACAAATGGTTGCTATAGGATAATATTTGACAAAGAGTCCAGAAAAGAACTATGGAGGATTCTCTATTCTAGACTGCACCAGAACAATGGCCAAAGGTTATTAGATTTTCTGTTATTAAAGTTTAAACTTCATATTCCACCACATTTTTTTGGTCCTGATGTATAGCATTGCACAAAAACAAGACATGATTTTTTATACATTGTATATACAAGAAATTATTAAAACTATTGTACTTATGCCCTTGAACGTGTGTATTCTCAGTTGGACTGGTGTGTATGTTTTGGTGGCCAAAAGTAAAGAGGTGCAATATATATATATATTTATTTATTATTACATGTTATAAGTTATTTGTATTAAAGTTATGATGTGCTTAAGTTTATGTAAAGTGGTTTTAGTATTGCGAATCAACTGTGATGGTGTTTTAGGAAAGTGTTGCACTATTCAGGATAAGAAGGAAAGTTGGCTTTTATGTACTGCTCTGTCTTTTTGGCTCATGACAATCATTTGGCTCTCGACTTGTTTTCAATTCCTTAGATGCATTCTCTTGGGACTGTATTTTGCTTTGCAACCAGAATCAACGGTTCATTGAAAGACATCATTTGTAGATTGAAGGCCTAAATAGAAAGTTAGTTAGGGTGGAACCTATGCCTTATGCTCATGTTCAGCCCAACTTAAAGCACTTTAACAAGTAATTTTTTCCTTAAGTAACTTTGAGTCACTCTTTTGGAAAAATGACCTGGCTCCTATTTGTGTAGTAAGGGTCATCACACAAAATATACCTATATGAAACAATTCTTTAGACAGAGATATCTGCCAAATCTGGACTCGAAAATACTCCTTTTTTGTCACTGCTCATAAATAGAAATGTATCTGCTCATATTTCACACTTGCTAGCAACAACTCATTATCTTATCTTTTAACATTGGATTTACAGCAGTCTCTATATACTGAGAAATTCCCATAAACCGTGCTACTTATTGCCGTAAAGCAGTAAGTTGTGGCATGCTGCTGCTTCTCTTGCATGCTGTGCAAGAGACAGGCCTGCCACTGCTGATGTTAACAAGATCCATAACTGATTCACGAGGGCAGTCTGGAGAGGCACAGCCTCCATTACAAAGCACTTAGAGTGTGCATTCTGTGGAAAGCACTTTTGTTCATTAAGTTTTTCTGAGTGCACCTTTACTGCATTCCACAGAAGCCATGCTGAGCAGAAGCGTGCAGTTTTAATATTTTTGAAAATTGAATAA
This sequence comes from Silurus meridionalis, assembly GCF_014805685.1. Lineage (NCBI taxonomy): Eukaryota > Metazoa > Chordata > Actinopteri > Siluriformes > Siluridae > Silurus > Silurus meridionalis. The sequence goes on along the minus strand of NC_060888.1, from coordinate 22,753,499 downwards.
GGCCTGTATGTGAAGAAAACACATTAAAAGAATTAAAGGCTTTCAGGACACAATGAAACAAAGCACATGTATGAGATTAGCAAAATAAGTTAACAATATTTGGACAAAATCAGAATCACTTGTTATGTAAATTATTGACACTTTTTGTATTGGATAATTCTACTGCAAAAATCTGCTTTCCCAAAAATTCGCCAATTCTCAAGGAAGCTTATCTGGCATTTTCCCGCACCAGTCCTCAAAGTTTCCATTTTATGTTTGTTTATAATTTTAACTTTTTAGTCTACCCGCACTATTAAGTCCACTCTCTGGCCCCAGTCTTACTTGTGCTGATTGTATTGTGAAAGCCAGCTGGCATTGCACCAAACATATTTAGGTCAGGCTTCGGTGACAATCATGCCGTGAAAGAAGGGCATGTGTTGGCATTAACTGACTTGTCTTTTTGAATGGCAGCCGTGATCTTGGCTTTTTGGTTAACTTCCCAGCAGAAGTTCTTCCTTGTAGATTTCTGGCACTTCATAGTGAAATTTAACTCTTTAAAATGGGTTACCAGCAGTCATAACATAGAATGATTTGTTGGGGATGATAAGATTGTGCACATTTTTTGTACTGTTCTGTTTGTTTATAGTGGGTAGTGTGAGTGTGTTTTAAAGTATAGAATGCTGTTAGTAGATTACCTAAAGCAACACAGAAACGCTAGGTAGGTAGCATAATAAGTGAATTGTTGCAAATTCAGAACATAGACTTTTGACAATCTTGCTGATCATTTTAAAGTTACTTTTTCAAAGATATTTTTCCTGCTTCCTCATGAAGGAATGCAGAAATAAGACAAATATTTATGGTACAGAAAGCTATTTGAGTTTGACAAAGGCAAAATTGTGATGGCAAGACAACTGGGTCATAGCATCTCCAAAACTGCAGCTCTTGTGGTGTGTCCTGGTCTGCAGTGGTCAGTATCTATCAAAAGTTGTCCAAGGAGGGAACAATAACAGGATCATGGGCGGCTCATTGATGCACGTGGTGAGCGAAGGCTGCGGTCCGATCCAACAGATGAGCTACTGTAGCTCAAACTGCAGCAAAAGGGGGACCACAATACACTCCAACACAATATTAGGCAGGTGGTCAAAACGTTATGCGTGATTGGTGGCCATAAAGTTATGCCTGATGTGTAGAGAAAAGAAAAATGATGAAAATAGACAAAATGTTTTTTCTTTTATTAACTGTAAAATCTAGGCAGATTTTCACAGAATAATAAGCAGGCATTTCAAAGATAATCCCAGGTAAATAACTGTAGTAGGGAATCTTGTTTCATGTAGAATACTTTTATGGAAAGATACAAACCAAACTTCACATTAGGTAGCAACAAACAGAAATTACCTCTTTTATCTTCAGACTTTAGAACTTGTGATAGATTGACACTTTCTTTTGTGCTTGATCACAGTCAGTCTTTCTTCATATTTCTCTTCGTTCTTTGTAGAGTACTTGCCTCATATCCTTTTGTCCCTAAACTCTGTATAATCAGCACAAGTAGGTATGTTGTAATTACATTCCTTCTGTTGGACTCTTTTGTCATGTGCAGGTTTCTGATTTTATTCAACTCAATGTTTCAGACAAACCAAATTTCTGGGCATTATTTAGAAACATGATGCGGAAATTGTCTGATGACTGCAAACGGGCATAAAGTAGAGTAAATCACTAACTTAAAGCATGCTATGGTCAAAACGTAAAACTGGCAGATAACAAAATCTTTGAATATTCACATACACATTATGGAGAATCATTTAAATGGGAATATTTTTAAAACTTTACGGGAAAAGTGTGCGTTTCAACTGTTTGTTATGTTTTCTTTAATTTAATCTTGATTTAAACTTGGATATATAAAAACTATTCATTTGCAAAGTGTTTTTTTTTGCACTGTGTTTAGCTAGCAGTTCTACCCCATCAATTATAATTATGGGTATACTGATGAAGGTAAATGTGATAAAGAGACAGATGATGAATTCTGCTTAAACCCTGACCAACACTGGTTTAAAAATTGACTTTTACACACGAAGGCATGATGGTTTGGGAATTATATTAGATTTAAAGCTGTGTGTAGTTGTTTTGACATTAGTGACTGACAAATAAATGGAATACCCAGCATCTGATAGAACAGCTTCCTAACTGGAGGAGTGCCAGGACCACACTTGCATTTAATATGTGTGTATAGCCTCTGTTTTACTGCTTACTGGAAAGAATAGGAGAGGAATTTACAGAGATTGTCAGCATAGTACTTATCCTGGAACATCTCTATAAGAACTGTCAAGTCCTCATAAAACTGTACATCACTCTAAAGGAAGAGATAATTTATTCTGAGGCATCCTATTATGAAATGTGATTATAAATTATTTTATCTTGTCTATTATATGGGATCGTTTTGACTTATCTCTTTGCAATTAGCTGATATCTGACCCCAAGATAATTCTGCTCATGTCAATAAAATATGTTTGTGTCCCATTCATTTTCATGTTATTGGCAAGTTGATGGAGGCAGTGGTAGTAAGCTAGAAAAACTCACTCTGCACAAATAAAAAAAAACCCAAATACAGTGCAAACAAATTGGGACTTACTTTAATGCTCTGAAACTGAAATCCATGTTTTGCTGATGGTGCTATTAAGCTGCAGAGACCACAAAGTTTTATGTCTCTTGAAAGTGTTTATCTAAGGACAAAATCATCTCAGTTCACTTGAATTGCTTGAATCTGCACTCTCAGGGGTAATTTAGCATAGCCACATACCACTCTTGACAAAAGTAAAACCAAGGAATCTCAATGGATGTTTAGAAAACATGCACAATTCCAAAATAAGGTCAACCAAGCTCAGGTTTGAACCAGGAACCCTGCACTGCTACATGCTACACCAATGTGTGGACCTTTTGCTTTTCTTGTAAATGAATTTAAAATATAAACATTTTAAGTAGTTGAGTGGGCCTAAAAATGTGGAAAGAACATTTCTATGTTTATGTTATTGTAATACTCTAATAATAATAAAAAAATAGGTTATACATGTATGTTATATACGTTAAAGTAATATACTTAATATACTTATGTTTTTGTCTGTGTGTACAGTGCTTGTAAGCTTAAAAAAATAATAAAAAAAATGCTTGATTTGTCTCTTCCTATGCAGCTGTCTGAGCTGAAAATATATAAGAGGACAGCGTGATCAAGTGGAAATTCTCCTTATTGTCTTGCAATTATAACTCACTTAGTTCGAATGAGCAGCAGAGCCCTTTACATGGGGGACAAACCAGAGGGATGAAAGAATACACCAGATCTGAACAATACATTAACAACTGGCACACAATAGAGCACAATGTTGTGGTGCTGTTAGTAGATGTAACACAGGGCTTTTACGCTCTTGTGGTTTAATGGACATGCTGAAGTGCTACTTGAGTATTTGCTGTTTTCTGTTTTATTTTTCATTGGGTTTTTGCAGCAGTTTTAAAACCTGCTTTACTGCTGATGATATAAAGTTCATTTACATCATATCTGCTATATTTTATGTTATGAATTAAAAATCTGATAGATATTAAACCAAAAGCTTACAGGTTTTTTTTTTACTGGCCTTTAACCATGTCAGTTATTTCAGTGAACATTATATTCCTCAATATTCCTTAATAGTCTTAATGCCTTAATAGTCTTATACATCATTCAGTTCAGTATGATTGTAAGTTGTTTGAATTCTTGTATAGTTACTAGGTTTTTTATAAATTAGGTTGCAGATGTCACAGGCCCACATGAGTGCCTTTTTATTCAAAGCCACTAAACGAATTGGGCTCATATTCAGTGAAAATTTGCTGTCTTAAAAGTGTGAAATTAGCATGGTATCAACAAATTTAACCCAGACCTGTAATAATAAGTCAAACGATTTAGTCAGCAATAAAATAATTTATGAGGTAAGGGGTACTTTTAGCACTTAAACTTGCTAAAGCTAAATAAAACCATGTATATACAGTATAATGATAATGGTAATTTTATGTTTCTTTACTGTATATAGTCTTTTATATATGTTTTCTGTACATCTTAGAATTGTGTGATTCTTTTCTTGTCCTCAGATGGTCTCCATCATGTCTCAGCTCTTTGCACACTCCGTGTTGCCATCATCACAGACAACATGTTGACAAATAGTATCACAGTGCGACTGGAGAACATGTCCCAGGAGCGCTTTCTCTCTCCCCTGCTTAGTCTATTCACTGAGAGCATAGCCACTGTGCTGTCCACCAGCCGCGATGGCGTATTTGTTTTCAATGTACAGAACGACACGGACGTGGATACGAGCGTTCTCAATGTTACTTTCTCAGCCCTGCTGCCTGGTGGCACTCCTGGCCGCTTCTACCCCACAGAGGAGCTCCAGGAGCAGCTGTACCTAAACCGCACATTGCTAACACTTATTTCTTCACAACAAGTCCTCCCCTTTGATGACAACATCTGCCTGCGTGAGCCCTGTCAGAATTACATGAAGTGTGTGTCAGTGCTAAAGTTTGACAGTTCAGCTCCCTTTGTGGCCTCTAGCACAGTCCTCTTCAGGCCTATCCACCCCGTTAATGGCCTGCGCTGTCGCTGTCCAGATGGATTTACTGGCGATTATTGTGAGACAGAGATCGACCTATGCTATTCAGCACCCTGCAAAAACAACGGGAGGTGCCGTAGCCGTGAAGGCGGATACACCTGCGAGTGCCCTGAGGATTTTACAGGTAAGTGCTCTGTTTTTTTCTAACCCTAGACCATTTTAACTAGAGAGCTCTTCGGATACTGATCAGTTTCATGTTTTTGCTCATTATGCGTTCTGTATGTTGTTGGATAAACCAGTTTGTCTTGTAGCAACAACGGATTAGAGGATTATTATTTGCTAACAGTGAGTGGCGATGATTTTTCAACAGATTGTCACCTTCTGAGTTCCTCTCACTGTCAGAGCCTCATTAAGTCTAATAAAGTCGAAACGTGACCCACTAGGACCTTTCCTATTAGCTGAAATGTTTATAGAGAATTCTTTGGCATATCTTTAACATGAATAGTGGAGATTCCTCTTTGGATCTTTCACCGACACTGACAGCTATTTTCTCCATGGATTCAGATTTCTTGTCAATGCTACAGAACAGTGAGTCCGTGTTCCTCTTATAGCCTGTGGTCATATTCTGAGGTGTTGACAGTGGCTTCTGTAGTTCCTGCAGTGCGTTTCTCTCATTACCATGTAATATATCCCTGTAATTCCTCTGAAATGAGGGATTATGTAGCAGGCATTTGGGTCATTACATCCATGGAACTTGACTTGTGCATCTTAATACATATTTGCTCAGGGCCCAAATCTTGTCAACCTGCAGTGGCAGGTGCACAATAGTGAGTGAAGTGAACTGAGCTTGTATGTGTAATACAGGATCACAGGATAAGCATGCTGAAATAGATCCCTCAATTTCATTGGATGTCGTTCCACTGGCATTCCATTGGATTTCATTGAACTAAAATATCTGCTTGCATACTGATGCAGATTACTCAGGTTTAAGATCAATATGCCTGTAAGCTGTAGCTATGACATCTGATAACTATGTACAGGAACCAAATAGTTACAATTTAACTGATACACACTCTTGCTTATACCTTTAAAAATAAATGGCAAAACTCTATCAAGATTTAGTGGAGCTTAAAGCTTCTTGTTAATGTATTTAATGTCTTATTATTGTCTCTAATATTTACTTCAAAACAGTTAACCAATGTAAATCATAATATGGTGATGCCAAGAAAAAACAAATTGGCCATACACTTCGGGTCTAAAAAATAGTATACACTCCTCTGTTGATCATAAGTGACACTAACCAATTGTTGGTACCTGTGAGCTCATATATGTGGAAGAAGACAGATCATCAAAACATATTACTCACCCACAGTATGCGCGACAATTCAAGAGTATAGTGGCTGATTTCACACATCTTGAGGCTGTTAGTCCTAAATCATTCCTAGTTAGCAGGTGACCAAATGGGTAGAAAAAGGGGCACAAATGTTTGTTCCAACCTTTGATTATTAGAATGTAGAATATATAAAAAAAATTATCTCTATTGGAGCTTGCACCTGGATTTTCTTTGCTGTACCATTATCTCAGTCCACACACATTGCATTCACATAGCATTTACAAACCCAAGAATTCCCAAAGAAACTCATTCATTCATAAGAGAACAAAAAACTGCAAATGATGTCATCATCCCCCATTAGTGAACTGTCATCACTTGTTCAGAGATCTCAACTTCCACTAGGTGGTTTTGCAGCCTGACTGGTGTCCTCCAGACCACCATGCTTCTCCTATTATCACTCTGCCTTTGGGCTACAGGCCGTTTGTGTTTGATTAAGAGCCGAGGTTAGCTTGGGTCAGTGGATGCAGTGTTGAGTGTGTTGTGTGGTTTGAGGGAGGGAAGAAAAACATGGCATGGGTTCAATGTGAACTTGTGTATAAAGCTTGTTAAAGAGATCTTTTGATTTTATTTAGATCTGGCTTGATTGTTTTTAATTCTTTAATTTGCGGGGGCTTGTATGAACTAATGCCAATGCAAAGATGTCGTCCAAGCTGATTTATTATATCCGTTGCAAGTGTTTGGCAATCTCATCATAATTTATGTGGAAATGTGATACTTTGTTGTGTGTATCTTTTTTGGCTTTAGCTCAGAAGTCATGTCCTGTCATCTCACTTATTTTACTTAGTATATCTCTTTTTCAGGTGAGAACTGTGAAGTGAGCGCTCGATCGGGCCGCTGCATGTCGGATGTGTGTAAGAACGGAGGCCACTGTGTGGACTTGCTGGTCGGGGGGTTTATGTGCCAGTGTCCTGAAGGAGAGTTTGAAAAGCCCTACTGTCAGATGAGCACACGCAGCTTTCCTGGGAATGCATTCGTCACCTTTAGGGGCCTTAAGCAGAGGTTTCACTTCACATTGTCCTTCATGTGAGTACCTCTGCCTTCAACATTGGGCAGCGAGTTGTCCATCCATATTCTTGGGTCATTTCTTGTAACAAATAATTTTTTAGCAGTTGGTCCTGTTCAGCGAAGGCTAGTCATGATATAGGATTGCTAAATAATTTGAATCCCTATCATTAACTTGTCTTAGTGAATGAGTCAAATAAAACAATTAAAAGGATTATATTGAATTTGGAGGTATAATAGTAAAGATAGTACTAGGTCCCCTGGTAGTGATTAGGATGCGGCGCTCTCACCGCTGCGGCCCGGGTTCGATCCCCGGTCAGGGAACCATCCCCAGCCGCTCCTAGTGCCGGTCCCAAGCCCGGATAAATGGGGAGGGTTGTGTTAGGAAGGGCATCCAGCGTAAAAACATGTGCCAAATCAAACATGCGGATGATCCGCTGTGGCGACCCCTAACGGGAGAAGCCGAAAGAAAGTTAATAGTAAAAATACTACTGGTCCATTTTCTTTTCTCATACTGCTATCTTGAAACTGAACCAATTTTGTTACAGTTATTTTGGTTTAAAAAATGATCCTGATATTATAAAACCATTGTTGCTTGGTCTTATAGCAGGATAGTAAACTTATTATACATGTAGCAGATATAGAAACACACATTCACTGAAAGTGCACTTAAAGAGCACTTGTGCTTCCTTTGCTTTTTAAGAGAAAGCATTTAAAGTCATCAATCAATAAAGTATTTCACTGCATTTATTTATTTACACCTGGTGATCTTTTTTATGTTTTACATGGATGTGTCAGCAAAACAAGCTCAAATGAAAATAATCACTTAGTATAAAAGTGAGTGACGTATCCCAGTCTAGGATAGAAGGAAACGTAGCATTCATTCTTACAACTAATTGTGGTAATATACTAAAGTAAAATATAATCCATTCAAGCTTAAACAAAAAACACATTATAAAATGAAGCCAATTTACTGCATGAGTACAGAAATCCATATGAGCTAATAAACTTTACACAGTAGAATGATTTAAAAAGCATCAAGTAGTGGTTATGGATCCTGTGCTGGTTTGCTGCTGCAGGGTTCCTGAGATATAAAATAAATATAAACATTAAAATTCATTCCAATCAGATCTCTGTGGCTAATGTGCAAACAGGATGTAGTGTGTAGTGCGGATCTTTGTTCCTGCTTCCTCTGAGTGTGCCCTTGTGCCAGGTGCTATCTGACACCTCTTTCTATCCGCCTCCCGTGTGACCTGCAAAGCTGCCACAAGTTGGCAAACACCTGCAGGTCGGCTTTCCCCCCAGTGAGTTTTCCATCAGTTAACTCGTCAGCAGACACAATTAGCACACGCTTTGTTCACACATTGTTTATCACATTTATTTGATCGTTCTCTTACTTCCTTTTCCATTTTCACTCTCAATTTCCCTGTCCACATTTTACATCCTGGAAAATAAAGCATATATAATAAAAAGGTAAATTATATACTCATGTTACGCTGACAGTCTAATATGATTTGTATGAATCGTGGTATATATTTGCTGTTTAAATCCTGATTGTATCGTCCATACATTGAATGTTTTTGTTTTACAGGATTGCCACTAGAGAGAGAAATGCACTGTTACTCTATAATGGAAGGTTTAACGAAAGGCATGACTTTATCGCTGTGGAGATTGTGGATGAGCAAATTCAACTCACATTCTCTGCTGGTAAGTTTATATGATATAGTGTGTGTGTGTGTGTGTGTGTGTGTGTGTCTCTCTCTGTGTGTGGATGTGTGTATATGGTTGTGTATTGTTGTAAAACAAATTAATTCAGGAACAAATCAATAATGAAAGATGCGATCTAGTTATAGTTTGTGAATGAAAAACACTTGTGTTCTGTCCTTTGTTTTAAAATGTTAACATAAACATGTTATCATGAGAAAATGCATTCTTACATATTATATGATGCAGATTATACAATAACATAAAATGTTATAACACAAAATAAAAAAAATGCATTAGTGAAGTGATTTGTAAATAGTATCGAAACGTTCATTAAATTAAAATCAAAAGCTGTTAGTGCAAACAGCTGGACAGAGTGTGAGGGATTTGACTTTCTCTGTTTTTTTGCTCACGTAAGTGTGTGTGGAGGCTTTCTGCCAAAGGAAGCAGCTGGCCAAAGAGCACAGAAACAGACATCCTCTATCTACCTGTCCCCTTTGTTTTTCTAACCCATTCTCTCCAGCCCTCCTGGGTGGCAAATAGTTAACATGCCTACAGATCTTTACTATGCCTTTTTAACATTTCGACTTATTTCCAAATAATAAAGATCAGCAGAATGTGTCGCCCTACTGTCCTTGAGTGTGAGAAGGTGAATTCCATGTATGTCAGAGACTAAAGAGGTCGTCTGTGGACAGTAGTAGACAGCAAACGCTTTGAAAGGCATTTCCTCAAACAACATCATCCCACAGTCTAGGAATGAAGGAATTTCAATAACAAATTAATTTTGGCAAATGATAAACCCAGCACAAGTCGAAGGTCAAGTCCCTTCTCTACAACCATTGCTTAACATAATGAAATAAGAGTAATAAACAATTCACTGTGTCTGCAAAGGACATGAGAACATTAGTTATGTTGTTTTTTTTTTGGGGGGGTCCAAGATTTTCATTATGTCCGCTATAATGATTTACTTATTTCCTCTGCTGAACTGGAAGGGCTCTGTGTGTGGACTTTATTTTGTTGGATTGGCTTACACTGTATCTTCAGCAACTTTACAGACTTCTCTGTAATTAATATATTTACAGTAGTAACCATCAGGATAGCATTCTGTTACAGACAGTTTTAGTGGTGTTACATAATACACATCAATGAATGTATTCATATTGGCATAGGGTTTAATCCAATAATAATAGTTTCATGTATAAAACACATTTAAGGTTTCAGCATGTTTTTTATTTCTTTATGCTGTATTTTCTGTCTTGCTTCCTGCCTGCAGGACAGAGTAAGACCACAGTGGCACCGTTCATACCGGCTGGAGTAAGTGATGGACAGTGGCACACGGTGTGGCTTCATTACTACAACAAGGTATAGAAATTCTCTTACAAATATTCCTTTTATATTTTTACAAATGTATTTATATTTATATTACTACATATCATTTTTTTTTAAGAAAATTTGAAAACAAGGATCTTGCATCAAATTTTAATTATTCAGGATTATTAGATTTTTATTTCATTTCTATCATTTTTGTAAATAATGTTAATAAACTGTCAGAAATTGTTAGCTATGTGCCACAGTGTGTTTAATGTTTATGTTGGAATGTCTGTTTATTTTGTAGGTTTTGAAGTTTTCTTAGTTTTTTGGGGTTTTTTTTGTTGTTGTTTTTTTGTTTTCTCAGTTGGTTTAAGCACATTTTCTTATTTATATATATATATATATATATATATATATATATATATATATATATATATATATATATATATATATACATTTTTTATTATTATTATTATTTATTTTTTATAACTTGCTGATGGGAGCAGATATACACTGTTTGCACTACTAACTACATCATGTTTTTCAACTGAACCAGTTTCTTATAAAATTTAATATTTAATAGTAATCAATATTTAATAAGGAACGTAAGGGTGCAGCAAATGAAATATTTCATTGTTCTTTGCTGCACCTTGACTCATCTTGTAGTATCAAATCCATGCCTGGAGCAGTTTTCTTTCTGTGTTTGTATGTGTGTGTGTGTGTGTGTGTGTGTGTGTGTGTGTGTGTGTGTGTGTGTGTGTGTGTGTGTGTGAACTCACCTAAGGTTGTGGGGAGATCCCAATGATTTGTAGAAATGCATTTACGAAAAGTAAAACATTTAAATAGTTCGGAGAAAAAGAAAACACAGAACTCTGTTTAGGTAAATAATACAATACACATTTTAAAAAATTCACATTTTATTTAAATTACATTTTTATAGATGTTTGTTTAAGGAAAAGAATGATGAGGTTTTGAATGAAATAAATAGAAATCCAAGAAAAGACTTACTCAGGGAACGACTGCTTTAGATCAGCAAGATATACTAGAACTGTCACATTTATGGCATTGATCTATAATAAACATAACTAATTTACCCAGATTGATTAAAACCTTTATTTCATGATAAGACACAAATAATTTATTTTTTAGTCATTAGAGCATATTTAAATTAACAACAGGAAGGACAGCCATCAACACACCATACAATCCTGCAATTATGGAAGTAAGCTTAATCCTCAGGATCATGCTGTGATTTTTTTAGGTGACAGCTGTTAGATAAATAGCCTATTATTTCTTTTATTGCAGAATCTAATAAGATCCAGCTTTCTTTCTTCCTTCCTTCCTTCCTTCCTTTCTTCCTTTCTTTCTTTCTTTCTTTCTTTCTTTCTTTCTTTCTTTCTTTCTTTCTTTCTTTCTTTCTAGCGGCTTGTTTTTCCTAACATAAAGTGGAGGCACATTGTTATTTATATATATATATATATATTTATATAAGAAATTACATAATTGAATAATTAAATTGCAAACACATAGTTTCTCCTCAGGGCCATTTGGTTTTATCTATTTATTAAGACAAAAAAAAAACTTAGCCTATCAACTATATACAGTACACAGAAACAAATATGACAAATAATTCTTGCTTTGTCTAAAAGGCACTTGCCTACAAGTAACAGCAAATGAAGACCCATTATCTCTGGTCTGAATGGAAGTCTTCTCTATCAGACATGCAAAGCAAGACAAAAGCGACCCCGTGTTCAGTTAATCTAAGCTACAATAAAGTTATTGAACTCTCTTAGAGCACCAGATGGCCAAACTTTTTTTTTGTCAAACTTACATAAAGCAGCTGGTATTGTAATATAAGTAGAGTTGAGAAAAAGCTATTTGCTGTGATATATATTTAGGAGCACATGGTAACATTTAGATTTAGTTTTGAACATGTAGGGTTGCTTGTAAGGATCATTTTAAACTTTACTAAAATCAACTTACTAAACTAGACTGGTGTAATTGTTGACTCACTGGATTCCATTCATTCATCATCTCCTGTTCACCACAAGCTCTGTTAAAAAAAAAAACAGAAGTTACTTGGGAACAGTAACAGCTTTTCGCTGTATTTAATGTATTTTATGTAGTTATATTTGCTTAATACTTACTTTACTATTAGTGTAAGTGCTTAATTGACTATTTTCTCTAGAGAAACATTTGCATGATAAATATTTGTTTGCCTGTGTATGCTTATCTTACCATCTTTTTTCTTTACCTAACATACACCATGTACACAGTAATTTGATTTAACTAGGACTAATCAGAGCTCTGCATTGAACACTGGGTGGTACATTTATTATTTTACTAAATGTTAAATATAAGCCACAATTTCAGAAACAGTGGTTATTAGGGAGAAGTAGATAACACCTATAATATAAGAATCTGAGAAGACTATAAAGGAGAGGGGAACTGAAAACATGCAAAGTCAGTAAATAAGGGCATAGGATCAGAATAGGAGTGTCCAGTGTAAAGAGCTCTATGGAAAGCTTTTTGTGTCTTAAGAGTAAAGAGTAAAAAGAAGAATAGCTATTTTGTTGTCTCATCTGTTTCCAGTTTCAATGTTATTCAAACAGCTCTCCTATGTGAGCATGTATTCATTCATATCAGGCAGACAACCACACGCACAAACACACACACACACACACACACACACACACGCAAATTGCAGAGATGGTTGTTAGCAGGATGGAGTGTCTGGATTTTGATTAGTTGGACTCTGTCCATGGTTCATGCATCAGACTGCAGGAATGCTCTCAATCACGTGTTTCTTTGGACCCATAAACCTGGGCTGCTTACCCTGCCCTGTGCTTTGTTGTATTTTCCTTCAGCAGCATTGAAAATGGAATAAAAAATCTTTAGCACGGGCTCTTTGGGGACAGATAGATCCACCGAGAGCAGCTCCGTAAAATCTTTAAGCTTCTTTCAGGACAACTGTTTTTTATTCTTGAAGGAAAACAAACTCCTGTAAACAAAATGCTGACAATAATTTTTAATCCAGTGTCCTGACAGATTTTAAGCGATGTACCAGAAGCTTGGAGTTTGAAAGTCATTTTTTGGTTGTTTGAAAGAGACCAGAACCAGAGCAAGAGATAATCCAGTTTCATTTCTTATCTTCAAGAACTGCAGGCTACATACCAATCATGCCTGAGGAATGTATACATATATACGATGCATTACTAATTCAAGGCAACTTTTATATCTTGCAGAAATGAGCCCAATTAGATTGTGTACAAAGAGCAACAGTGCAAATAATGAAAAGGCGCTAAAAAATACTAACAACGGAAACAGTTGTACTACATGTGAATGAACTCATTCATGAGTGTCTGTGACTGTCAACTTTGCAGAAAGCATAAGTGGTAGACTGATGGTTTGTCAAAACAGAATCTCAAAAAGGAGCCACTGGCTGTCATTTAAAATTGTCATTAGACTTCTTCCCTAATTTCTTATTATACCTAACGTGAAATGTCTGAACTAAGTCCTGTGTGGAATCAGAACGACTTTCAGTCCTAGGCTGACAATTTGACATTCACCATCAGTTTCTCATTATGGTTAAAGTTAAGGTCTTATGTGGTGAAAACACTTAGAGGGCTTAGCATACCAGGTTGAGGGTTGAACGATCAAATTTCAGTTTCACTCATCAGCTAAAAGAGATAGTGAAACCACATCCCTAAGGCTGCATATAGTCAGTAGATGGTTGGCAGGCAGGCAGACAGAAAGCAGAGGATTTAGTTCACAACGTCCAATACATGGAGTGGGTTATACAACCAAAAGAGTTCATCAAAAGCACTGAGTGGTAGCTTACTCTTATTCAAGGTTTTATTTAAATTTACCAAATACAATCGTTAAATGGGGAAAACACAAGGGTCTGACACACATTTTGTTGGATACTTAAACTTGCTCTTTACGCCTGTTTATGAGCTCTGCAATGCCAGTTTAAAATTTGTAGTATGCTTTGTATGTATAAAAAGGACCCTTTTGTCTCTCAATCCATGTGAATGCAGTTTTGTGACTGTGCTTTTAAATATAGTGTGAAATAATGTGTTTAAAATCATAATTCAATCACACTGGGGATGTCTTGTTATTTTACTGGTAAGCTGATACCATTACATCTCAATGAATGCTTTATTAGCCAAGTGTAAGTGTGTGTGGCATGAGTACTTTAAAGTCAGCTATGTTATTAGTTTTTTCAATATAAAGTAGTTCATTAGTCTTATACTGCTAATATGATCATTTATGTTCAGTGCAAAGAGACACAATAAATGCTGATGTTAACAGTCACTATAGATGTAAAAATGTAGATCGCCAAAGCTACTTTACGTCATGCTAAACTAGATACTATTTGGGCCAAAATTTTGTTGACACCCAAACATAATATTGAAATGTGTTTTTTTCTATTCCTTGCTCACCATTGGCTTCTATAATAACCTCCACTTTATATGAAGAAGTTCTATAACATTTTGGAATGTGCTTATGGAAATTTGCGCTCCTACAGCCACAAGTGTGCCAGTAAAGGCAAATAATGATGTAGGGTGAGGAGGCCTTGAGTGCAGTCAGTGTTGGGACCAATTCATCCCAAAGATGTTTAATAAGGTTAAAAAGGTTGAGGTCAGAGCTCTACAGAGACCACTCAAGATCTTCCATTCCAACCCATGTAAAACATATCTTCGTGCAGCTGGCTTGGTCATGCTGGAACAGGTTTGGGTCTCCTAGTTCAACTGCTACGGATGGATGCTACAGCATCCAAAGACATCAAATACAACTGGGTGCCTTTGGGGGACAACAACATATGGCTAGAAAAGTCAGGTGTCCCAATACTTGTGTCCATTTAAAAAATACAAATATGTTAACAAATACATACATTTTCTATGCTTTGATTGCACATTTGAACATTGCATTAAGACATTTGACATAACAATTAAGAAATTACCTTTGCCTTCGGCAAATCTTAAGAAACTATGTGGCGCAGATCAGTTACAGTTCAGAGATTTTGTCCATCTTATTGTATAGTGTAAGATGCAGGTCAAAGCTGGGAAAGATAGCTTCATTTAGATTTACCAATTTACATTAAAGAACATTGTTATAGTGTGATGGAATGGTCTGATTAATGCTGATGCTAAAAACTGCAAACTTCTTTCAAAACTTTCTTCTTTTGCTGCAAAGGGTAAAAATCATCTGCAAATTCATATCCGGACAGAAACAGCTTAACTTGTTAAAACAGAGTCTGTGCCCTCAGGTGGGGTTTTGGGAGTGAGGTTTGGCGCCTGTGAGCTTGAACTGTGAAGTACGTAGGCTTGTCATGAACTATAGACAACAACGCAAATGTGGAATGTCACAAGGCTAGCACATTTTGTCTGTTTGCATTTGTGGAGACTGTAGACAGTTATCCATATGACGTTGCTAATGTAAGCTATTATTATATTATGAATGAAACATCGTTTCCATTAGAAATTCTTCTGGATTAGCTCACTTTAGCATGTTGCATGATTTCTGTAATGTTTCCTGTAACATTTTGCTGACAGTCTAAGTAGCACATTTCACACATCAGCTGACATGCTAAATAAAAATTATATACTGCCAGGGCAAAATGAGCAGAAAAAGCACAAGCTGGCTAGTGTTACTGTATTATAATGCAGTTTTCTGCACTAATCAACTCTGCAGAGATTTGCCTGACATTGATTGGCACGTGTTTTGTCTGGTATCTTGGTTTCGCCAGTGTTTTACTGCCTTAATCCAATTAAATGTTGTTGTTGGAAACCTCACGCTATGTCTGACCGATTAGAACTACACAGCAGCTACAACGTATGCTGTTATGCAATAGTTGACCATCAGAACATTTTAGTTGAGGCAACTTTCATAACATAAAATTTTTTAAAACAAGATCTCCTTATGGTACCGATCAGTACAATATGACAAAAAATATCATAGCAAATTTCATGATACAATCTGACACGGGAAAACGATATGTCCCTGGCATTTTAAAGTCTGCTTTGTAAAGCAGTTCTCCGTCTACTCAGCAGTTTCTTTGAGTCACACAAACATTTACTCTTTTTTTAGCCTAACATTGGACGTACTGGACTCCCTCATGGTCCTTCAGAGGAGAAAGTCGCTGTGGTTGCTGTGGATGATTGCGACGTGGCCATGGCCGTGCGTTTTGGTGGTCAGATCGGGAACTACTCTTGTGCAGCCCAGGGCACCCAGACAGGCCAGAAGAAGTAAGTCTGAAACAATAGATTTGTATGTTGTCTTTAAAGCTGCTCAGAGATCCAGTAGGTCATTTGTTGTTAAATGTGCAAAAGGAACCATATGCAATGCAGAAACTTACTAACCTTATACACAGACAGGTATAAATACTCAATAACAGAATAACAAAGAAATTAGAGCTATGTAAAGCATGTTAACCACATACAGGTGTTGAATAGCTCATCATTATAAGAGATTAAAGCACGTTCCCATACTTTGCTTTCACTCTCGTGTCTCCCTCTGTCTTGCCTCTATTCTCTTCAAGTCTTTTGTTTTGTTCTTATGCCAAACCTGTCTTATAGGCTTTACAATGCAAACACATTTGTAGCTCATCTGGCACTGTTGATTAATTTAATCTCTGTTTAACTTAGAGACCACAGCACTGAAACGCTTCAGGTGATGTAATAGCTTTGAAATGCAGTTATAAGTGGAAGGTTATGTACTCTTAATAAGGAGCCACCCAGCAATTTTAAGCTTAGGAAAGCTTATAATGCTGTATGTGGGACACTGATAAAATTCTCTGATCTGTAAAAATCTTGTGCTAATTTACAGGTATTTGAATAAAAAGAATAAATATGTATTAACTGCACAAGTATTCTACATTATGTGTAAAAATGAGGAGTTCAATGTTTTTTTAGCTGAAGTGTTAATTTATATCTTTTGTTGTTACAAAAATCCAAGTTTTAAAAATTTGTGGTCCCCAACCACCAGACTGCAGACCGGTACCAGCCATTGATCATATAATATATTGAATAATCATTTCATTATTTTCATTTTATTTTGTGCTCAGCAGGGTGCTTTATTTTTTAAATGACTGCTTCTGCCAATGCCAATTTCCTACTGGGAACGCTGTTTTGATATATTTCCATGTGCCTAACAAGACTAAGCCCAAACACTACTTGATTTTTTCATATTGTATCCATAATATATGTCAAACATCTATTTGAAATCTTGAGGCTTCTTTTTAATGTGAATGTAAAAATAATTTCTTACTGTCGACAGCCAACTGTCTGCTTTACAGTGAATTAATTGATGAGCAAAAAAATGTCTAATGTGAGAACAGAAATCTGTACCAGCTCAGATATGGTGATAAGAATGCAATAATCACAGAGTTCACAGAGTTCACAGATAACTCTGTGACTGTTGTGCTGGATTATAAGACATGTGAATTGTATAGCACAATCTCATAACAACTTAATACAGCTGACAGCGTTTTTTTAAACTAATGGAATGTTTCATTGAAATGTTAAGCTGTTTACGAAATGTAATCAGAAAGTCTGGATTTTTCTAAAAATAAATTGTAATCAGAACAGTCATATAAAACAAGCAAGCATAGTTAAAGAGGCAGTCGAGGAGATCATAGACAAAAATGTTGTCTCAAGTCAAAAGACACAAAGTTCAAAATGACTTCTCATCTCTCTTATTGAGAGCTGGAGAACAAATAGAGATGTATCTAGGTCTAAAATTCTAACACATGCCAAAAATAATATGGGCGCTTCTCGTATTTATTTAAAATTTCCTTTGATTCTTTATTATGTGTCTTAGTTCCTCTGACAACCAGAGGAAATGATGCCTGGATGGAACACTAAGATATACGATTTAATACCAAATATACTGTATTTACCAAATTGAATGTCCTTTGTTCGGAACTGAATTTTCATACTGGAATGTTATATATGAATTCAAGCCCATTTAATCATTTGGAGTTTTTTCATATTATTCTAATAATTTTATTATTATGAGGTTAAATAATTTTTGTGACTTACTTCAGAATTGTAAGCGCTTGTATGTATTGTCAAATCTTTTTTGTAAATTTAATAGATGCACATATTCTGGAAGACCTCTAGCTGTGGGTCATTTGGAAGTTTTGGACCATGTGTCATGTGTATGTTTAGGTCTCTGGACCTCACAGGTCCTTTGCTTCTGGGTGGAATTCCTGACCTCCCTGAGGATTTTCCAGTAAGAAACCGAGATTTTGTGGGCTGCATAAGGAACCTCACGATTGACAGCAAAACTATTGACATGGCCAGCTTTATTGCTAACAACGGCACTGCTGCAGGTTAGATATTGCATATACATACTAATATATACAGGCATTGCCGCATTATCTTCAGTCTTTTATTTCACTCAGACTTTATAAACTTGTGAAACACTTTTTTTTCAGGTTGTCTGGCAAAGAGTAATTTCTGCAGCAGCAGTGTGTGTCACAATGGAGGGTTGTGTGTGAACAAGTGGAACACATACTCCTGTAATTGCCCGCTAGGCTATGGAGGAAAGAGCTGTGAACATGGTAGGAGAACCTCTGTTTAGTAGGCAAACATATACAGGCTTAATCAAACACACACACACGCACACACACACACACACACACACACACACACACACACACACACACAGACATTAACACACATTCAATCACATTCAAAACAAAGTGATACACAATAAATCACTTGACTTTGTGAATTCAAATGGGTATACGGCTTATTAAGTGTACTGCACTTAATGTAATGCAGAATTTCATTATTTATATTGCATCATAGATTATTATATTTTGTTATAAATGTATATTTTGTATAAATGTATGAGAAATTTCCCCACTGTGGGACGAATAAAGGTATAGCTTATCCCCAAAATGTCTAGTCTTTAGAAAATTAAGAGAATCCCATGATTCCATTACTCTCAATGTCATGGAATAATGGGCTTCTCTAAAAATTAAAACAATGGTCCATAACTGTATCCCCCTTTTTCCTGTTAGTTCTGTAAATTTTTTCTGTGTATTTTATCCTGGCATGTTACTGATCGTCATGCATGACAAAAGCTCTGATCAATGTGTACAGTGCATTGTAGAATATATACCTATATCAATGCATCCTGCATTTGTTTTCTTACATATTGCATGGAAATTCTCATTCAATTTAGGTCAGGCTTCTTAAAAACTCTTTAATGCCAGCCTAGTTAATTTATTGCTTTCTACATGACACCTCTTAGCACTTTACCCAACATTAATGCAGGCATGTCACGTGCAGTGTGACATGCTGAATGTGAGGAACTGTGCACTTAGACTTCGAGCGGGAAATGTGATCATAAGGGGCTTAACATTTTCGAGAGCTTAGTCTGGTCTAATTCTTTGCGATCCCATTGCTGGGTTTGGTTTGCTTATGCCACTCATTATAAACCAAGATTGTTTAAAGTGTCAACACAGATAAATACTGTAGTAGGTTAAAATAGATTTACAGTATTTGAAAGTTTATAAGAAGTATACAGAAAAGCGGGTGGTAAAGCATAGCACAAAATTTAGACTGTACCTGCTATGAATTCCCTTTAAAAATCTTTTTCATGTTTGTTTTCTCATGCTATTATATTTTATGGGCAACCTTTTATATAAGAAAAATCTGCTTCATTAGCGGTCCAATGACTCTTTCAGTAGGTTTTAAAAAAATAGATGTTTGTGACTCAATTTTCTTAAAATTAATAACTTTAGGTACAAAGATCTTTTTTTCAGTGTAAAATCTTTGCCACAAAAAAAAAAACTCTTTTGATTGAAGAGAGAGATGCATTTTTATTAGTAAACAGTTAAATGGTGTCTTAACTGTATTAGTGCTGTTTAAAAAAACTTGTCAGTCTGTTAGCAGAGAAAAAAAGTCCACCATCGCATGTAGTTTCTCTGAGTGCCAGGTCTTTGTAAAAAGAAAGTGTGTCAGCACTGAGCCTTGCTGCCGTTAGTCCAGCTCATCTGGCCCTGACATGCTAAAGGAAATGTTTCCCCTCAAGCAATTAACAAGTAAGAATGCTGCGTGGTCCTCATTAGGAGGCTCCCTCCTGGTTGACTGGAAAATATTTGACCACACACAAACATTTGGGACTTTTTTATCCTTAGCCCAAAACCACCTTTCTAAAAAGCCAACTTCAAAAACTGCCTTCTCTGCTGCAGGTATGCTTACTTTCCCACAAAGAAGCGATCAAAGGAAGCTTGTTCTCTCAAGGATAATTGACTAGGATCATTGTTTTGTCTAGGTTTAGAGCTAGAAAACCTTTTTGTGCTGTATTGCTGATTCTGCTTTTTTTCTCCTCAGTGATGCGCTCACCGCTGCGTTTTGATGGTCATGCTCTGGTTTCATGGAGCAACCCTGATATCACTATAACGATCCCGTGGTACATCGGCCTGATGTTTCGTACCCGTAAAAGTGCTGGCACTCTGCTTCAGGCCAGCGCTGGCGAGCTGTCTAAATTCAGCTTACTGGTGATTTTTCTCTTAACTTATTTGCTTAGACACAGACAGTTGAAATTAAGCATGTTACAATTATCTGTGGCAAATAAGGCCAGTAAAACTTTTTCTTCCATTTGGTTCAGTTTTAAAGATAAAAAAATGATTATCTTTAGAGGTAAGCTGTAAATTATAGGTGCGTTATATAGTAATGCATCAAATGGTTTGTGAATTGTATGGCATGTGAGTTATTAGGCAAACTTTCAGGAGTTTTAGTGACAATCAATTGTGTAATCTGTAAGGCAGAGGTCTCCAATCACAGTGTCGTGACCCAGTATAGGCTGTGGAAGAGTTGCTACCGGGTTACAAAAACATTGTGGAGAAAATGTCAATAGATATGACTTTGTATTAATTATTTTAATTGGTGACAATGGAGAGACTGCTACTGACTAGACAAGAACAAAGAAAAGCAGCCTTTAACCTAAAGTATGGTTTTGTCTCTATGTGCAGTTCACATAGCATAACAAAAATAAAATAAATGAATAATG
This sequence comes from Silurus meridionalis, assembly GCF_014805685.1. NCBI lineage: Eukaryota > Metazoa > Chordata > Actinopteri > Siluriformes > Siluridae > Silurus > Silurus meridionalis. The sequence continues at coordinate 22,732,514 of NC_060888.1, read as the reverse complement.
TTTCTGATCTGATCTTAATTTAATAAGACACAAAACTACATATTTGTCAGGTTTCAGAGAACCCTCTTTGTCATGACAGCTCAGGAAAGTTTTCAAAACACTGAATCTGTAAATCTGTAATGTTACCGAAACATTACCCAACAGAGAAATTCACCATATAATTAATAATATTGTTTAACAAGGACATGTTTCATTAGTCAGTTTTATTGTAGCTTTATAAGTTATTGATTATAGCATTAGACTTTACCACACAAGTCACTGTGTTGGAGCTGTTACTATGGGAACAATAACATTAAAGATGAAGTGCATTATAAAAGTGCATTACATCTCTGTCTTTTATGTTGCAGTGGGAAATACTATCAGAGCTGTACTGTAATTAATCCACATGCTCTGGTTTGATAATTTAACCGCATTTTGATGTAATATTTATTACCAAATGTCATACTATTCTGTTCTTGCTCATAACTTGCTAGCAGTGATGCCAGACAAGTAGCAAAAATAGCAAAACAAGGCAAAAAAAAACCTCAGAGCTTTTATCGCTATTAAATTCCTGGTCAATTAAAAACCTATGTGTACAAATAAGTTGGTGTGACTCAGGTGGACTTAGGTATGAAGAAGTGATATTCAGGAGATTCTTGTTATTGTTATTTGTTTAATAAGGCAAGTTGATATAGGACAGAATTGTATCATTTTTACAAGATTGTAAATTATAAAAGCATCTAAAAACTGCTAAATACAACCTTCTCTCTGGGTTTTTGTCTTGCAGGTCATTAACATGCACATGCGTTTCCAGGTGTTTGTGGGCGCACGGCGTGTGGCTCTGCTGGATTTTCCACAGGTGCGGGTCAGTGATGGTGAGTGGCATCACATCCTGGTGGAGCTGAAGAGCGGAAAAGATGGGAAGGACATTACGTACATGGCCCTGGTCTCTCTGGACTACGGAATGTTCCAGGTGTGTACTCATAAATCAGTGGAGCATGGAGGAATGTGTCATTTGCATTCGCCTGTCTATGTTGCCTATTCCTCAGTAAAATTAGTCTGATGGGTAACACATAAATGTTAGATGATTTTAAAGAAAATAAAAAACTTTTCTACAGAAATAATGATAGAATCACATCCTCGCTTGTGTATACCAGCAGACTGTACTGTAATGTAATATTGATTCGAATTTTCCTGATTTTTGTGTCCTGCCTTGAAATGTAGAGGACAGTGGAAATTGGAAATGAGTTGCCAGGACTGAAGCTAAAGAATCTTTATGTTGGAGGCCTAATGAAAAATAATGGCTCTGTGCTAAATGGCTTTAATGGCTGCATGCAGGTGAGTCCCTTCTAAAACATCCAAATTATTGTGGATGATGCATTGGAATATTTAACCACCTACACATATATTTACATCTCCACACACTTACAGCTCTGTTATAATGCATGTAGGGTGTACGAATAGGAGAGACCTCCACGAACACAGGAAACATTAACATGCGTCAGGCTGTGAGGGTGCGTGTGAAGGATGGATGTGATGTACCTGGCAGGTGTGTGTCCGCTGCGTGTCCCACAAACAGCCGTTGCAGAGACAACTGGGCCTCGCATTCCTGTGTGTGTGAGCCAGGTACGATTCATGTGTGGTCTTGATCTTATTACTGCCCTTTAGGTTCTATTGATTTGGAGAAAGTTTCGAATGAATCGCTGGCTTTTGTGCAAATTCATGCGCACTGCTTAAACTGAGATTAATTTGTCTATAAGGAATTAGGATGAAAGAAAATCAGATTAGCCCCGTTCACTGAATCCTGTTAATGTATTGTATTGGGTTCCCAAACGTTTTTGTGTGTGTCTATGTGTGTGGAAACACAGGTGTTCGAACTTGCATGTGTGTGCACTCATGTGTGAAATGTGTTAAGTGTCTGCATTGGGAATGTGTGCCAGGCTACTTTGGGAGAGACTGTGTGGATGCTTGCTTGCTGAACCCATGTGAACACACATCCAGCTGTGTGCGCAAGCCTCTCAGCAAAAACGGGTATACCTGTGAGTGTGGAAACAACTACTACGGCCAGTACTGCCAGCACAGGTAGCTTTAATCGTTCCTCACATCTTTATTTTACGTCCTTAGTATTCTTGTATCCCAGACACTACAGGACTTGCACAAAAATGACAAGAAACCTGAGCCTCAACAGCACTGTGTTTTTTCCTCTGTACATTCAAAGAAAAAAGAACAGGTTCAAACTGGAACTGGTAGAACTTGTGGTTCAAGGTTTAGTTAAATCTTCACCAACTTGATAGACAATAAGAGCCAAAATGCAGCATGATGAGTAAAAAATCAAGTGTATCATTTCGACCTCATAACAATGCCACAGAGAAGTCCAAAATGAAAGGCATGCTGGGTTTAATGCTGTTCCTTTGTCTGATTTGTCATTTGGTAAACCAGCTTCTATGAAATGATAAAGCCTTTTAAATTCCATTGTTATTGCTATTGTTTTTGTTAATAATATATATATTTTTTTCCATATTTGTAAAATGAAAAAAATTACTGATGCTGGTACAGCATTTGAAAACGTAACTTCTTTTTTCCCAATTGCAGTGTTGCTTTTGACAGCAACGTTTCACTAATAAACAACATTATTACAGTTTTTCATTTTTTTTTTTTTTAAGCAACGTTGTCACACATACTGTGGTGTACATAAAAAGTTGGGGGCCCTTAAACCATTAGCTTCCACACCATTAAGTGCAACCATTAATGGTTCATAAACATTATATTAATTAGTAAAATAAAAATTTTAATTGTAGGCACATTGCAACGTGGTTTAAGATAATTATAACACTTTGTGGCTTGCAGTTATAAGAAAATAATCAACAATGGGAAAAGGGATGCAAACCTTTTCCCCCAGAATTGCGCAGTCCATAGAGTATTGCTGCTTTTAGATATTCTGTAACGTAGATTTTATTTAACTAGGGCAGACTAAACTTTGCATTGTGTTTTGTTGACCTAACTTAAGAATTTCTTCATTACTTGGTTTGGTGAGTGTGTTTTTTTTACATTATTTCTAAAGCAAACACATTAGTTTGGCGTTTATCTCCTGGGGCTTAAACATGAAAAGCTAGCACTACGCTCATGTCTACCTCTGCCACTGGCATGTGAAAGAAAATTATTTAAACATCTGCTGGTAGTGTTGACTTTTCAGTCATTTGTTGTTTGTTGGAGGGATTTCAACAGTTAATGTTTTCTGTGACTTTTCTGTTCCCTGTTATACACACATGCACACAGAGGAAACCAGCCATGTCCTCGAGGATGGTGGGGTTACCCAAGCTGTGGTCCATGCAACTGTGATGTGAACAAAGGATTTAAAAGAGACTGTAACAAGACAACGGGTGTGTGCAGCTGTAAGGTACGAACAACAAGCTACCACATGATCAGTCTTTGCTGTGCACACCTGATTGCTTTAAACTTCTTAAGCACAATGCTTTAATTTAGTTAACTGTTATGATGAATTTATTTCAAAGCATATTACTTTGTAAACAACTATGAATTGTTATTATTTATTAGCTACAGGGAATACATTTCAAAGGTATCAGGTTAAAAACCGGTTAAACACTATATATCTCATTATTTCTTTCTGTCAGGATAATTACTACCAGCTACTAGGAAGTGACACCTGTTCCCCATGTGAGTGTTTGCACCTGGGATCTAACTCTCGTACCTGTGACCCTGTGACTGGGCAGTGTCCATGTAAAATTGGGGTGGTGGGACGTCAGTGTAACCGCTGTGACAACCCCTTTGCTGAGGTGACCTCCAGTGGCTGTGTGGGTATGTAACCAGTAAATCATTGCAGTCATAATGCTAATTGGACAGTATTACCCTGACACTGTTTAAATATGTAATAAATATTTCTAATGCCAAAAATTCAATAATCCTATTTAAGATGTCTTTGCAATGTAAAGTCTAAGGATGATAACAGCTTTGTGGAAGCTGGAAACCTCATTAGTAAAAAGTTTCTTAGTTTGTTTCTCTCTCTCCTTCTCTCTCATAATCTCTTACTCGTCACACTTTCTCAGTTGTGTATGACAGTTGCCCTAAAGCATTTGAATCAGGAATCTGGTGGCCCAGGACAATGTTTGGTGGCCCTGCAGCAACAAACTGTCCCAAAGGTTCGAGTGGTAAGTTAATCTAAAGTAATGATATGTAACAATTATTTTTTTTCAAATAAGTGATGTCATGGTCAATATTATAAGATTATAAACATCACAGTTTCCATAAAACACCATAGTTATATATCTAATATACTAAATACAATAAATACCATATTAAAGTCAAGGAATTGTCTGATCTTGAAAGGATTTGTTATATTCACTGAATATTGTAATGTACTTGTATGAAATTGTTGATACTGTAATGCTTTTTGTGAGGCAACACTTTTGGAGTGCTTAATATTAGTCAAATGCTAATCTGTTCTTTAAAATAAAATAAAAAATAAAAAAAATATTCTTAGTAACATAACATCGAAATTTTCAGTGAGAGTAACAAAAGAGAGGCTGGTGAAAGAATGGTTGTTTATAGCTACCATAACATAATTGATAATTGATTTAACTAAAATGTTTCATTCCACAATATTGAACATAACTATAAATAGATAATATGCATTAAAATCTATTGGACAATAAACACTGTAATAACTGTATAAAAAACTTACTGTTTTAAAAAAAAGAGCTTGGAAATGTATAAATCTAATGTAAGAAGATGCAATGAAAATAGCTTCACAATAGCTTAAAGTAAACAGCACGTCAATAATGTGACTGACTTATGATGTAATTACTATGAAGTTTCCCAGTACAGACATCCATAGTAGGCTTTTGTAAGATGTTAGTTTGTTAATTATTTTCTATATTTACTCCATGTGCTGTTCTTCATACATATGATTTCTGCAGGCACAGCTATTCGCCACTGTAGTGATAAAGAAGGTTGGCTTGCCCCAGAGCTCTTCAACTGCACCTCTCCGTCCTTCACCGAGCTCAGGAAGGAAGTGAGCATTTCTTTTATTTTCCAATTTGTTTTTGTTGTGAATTTCTGATTACATGAAGTTTTCATGACATGTTCTCATAGATTATAGGATATGGTCTGTTTTATATTTATTGTGCTTTAGCACCAAGGTGATTGACTGCTCATTCTTACTCTGTTTTGTAATATTTAAAAAATCATAAATAAAATGTAGCTCACCAAGTGTGGTCTGTTGGCTGTTTTTTCAGAGTGAGGAGCTTTATTATAACTCCTCTAGACTGGATGTAAAAAGGTCTGAAAGCCTGGCAGCCAGGTTGCGCAGTGCCACAAAGAGCACAAAGCGAATGTATGGGAGTGACGTGAAGACGGCATTCCAGCTGATGTGTAGCATCCTACAGCGTGAAAGTCTACAGCAGGGGTTTGACCTGTCTGCCGCACATCATTCCACTTTTAATGAGGTACAGCTCAGAAAAATAATTACAAATAATATCTGGTAATAATAAGTAGTCTTTAGAAGTGACACCCAGCGTGGACATATGTTTTACTTCTACAGAAGCGATTACATGCATGATTAAATGTTTATCTATTAATATAAAATTTTTCATGTTAGTTATAATGTGGCTTGTGGAAATATTCTGTAATATTTTTTGACAATTCTAGGACATGGTAAGAGCAGGCAGTGCTATCCTGGACCCAGTTAATAAAGGTCCCTGGGAGCAGATCCAGCACTCAGACGGAGGTTGTGCTGATTTGTTGCATTATTTTGAGGAGTATGCCAATACCTTGGTCCAGAACATGAGGAAGACCTATCTGAAACCCTTTACTATCATCACAAACAACATAAGTAAGTACTACAAGTTTGACCTATGGCCATTTTAAGTTTTGCACACTGTTTTTAACATATATGTGTTTAAATATTATGATATATTGATAAGTCTAGGTGAAATGACAGTGTGGCATTTAGAAAAGTACTCATACGTACACTTATTTTTCTTGTGGACAGTTTTTGCAATGGATATTCTGGATTCCTCCTCTGTGAACCAGCTTGAGCTTCCTCGCTTTCAGAAGATAAAGGAGATCTATTCTAAAGAGATGGAGTCCTCTGTGATTTTCCCAGACACATTTATAAGGCCAGCAGGAAGCCAAGGTAAATGTTGCACCCATTCACTTTACGAGTAAAGAATCTCATTCTATTAAAGGAATACCCCAATGTTTTTAACGTGATATAAATATACCACATCTGTATTGTAAAGATATCCATACAGCAGACACAAAACCCATTTAAAAAAAAATATTGAGGTAGTTGTTTTTACATAAATTAATGAAAATTATTTTATAAAAGTGCTTTGTACAGTACAGAATTTTTCAAGCAAAATCATTTTATTTTATTAAGTGTCAAATCTGAATTAAGCTTGTAAGAGATATCAGTGGCATCAGTGTACTGTAGTGTTGGTCACAACAAGCAATGTGGGCAGAATTGCATTATACTTTATACTTTATATTTATTTTTGCTTCAATTCACCTTCCACGATAAAGATGAAAATTTTGTCATTATACTGCTGCGCAACACAAGATTATCGAATGACATTACTTCAAAAAACAAAACAACAATTTTTTGTCTATTTTAATTTGTGGTGGATTGTGATGAGGTCGAAAAATGCTTTAAAGGTACTTTAATTCCCTGTGCAACAGTTACATTAACAATTTTGAATAATCACTAGAGTAATTATATTACAATGTTATTATCGCAATACACAGATATTGCTACCACAGAAACCCCTCTACAAAGTGTTCCAGCCAATCCTCATGTTGGTCCTAAAGGAACAGAAGCTCCCCCTGTCATTGGTCCTGGACCTTCAGCTAAAAAACGACGGCAAACTGATATGGCCGAGTCTCCAACTGTTGCATTGGTGATCATCTACAGATCGTTAGGCCAGCTTCTACCTCAGAACTACGACACGGACCGGCGCACTCTCAGGTGAGGTGTTTAGTTAAAGCTGTTATTCAAGGAACATTATCAACTATGGGTTATATCAGTGTGGCTTTAAGTTATGCGAGCATGTAAACTACAATGTATAATAAGTGTATTTCTATGTGACTTGCAGTTGGTGCTACTGTCTGAATTGTGTGGTTATAGAAAAGGGATTAACACTTTTAACCAATCAGAGTTCAGAATTCAACAGCACTGTGGTACAAAATTATTGACTGAAAATAATTACATTATTTGAAATATTGCTCAGTTTTATTGCATAGGCAATAAAAATACATATGGGTGACAAATGTAGAAGAACTCTGAACTAATGAGTGTAGTATGTAAGGTGTATCATTCTACTGTGCTATGTGTCATGCATAAAAATGCTAAGCAGGTCCAGTGGACTTAAAATGGATTAAGAAAAAGATTGGAAATTGTTTTCAAATTTACATTAAGTACCTATTAAAATAGAAGAACAAATGTTCTTAGGATGACAGAATATAAATATTTGGATGTTATCTGACTTTCAGCACTTGTCTATCCACAACACTATTTTATTTAATTTGTCTCTGTGTGCCTCCAGACTACCCACACACCCAGTTATTAACAGCCCTGTAGTGAGTGTGATAGCACACCAGGAGGGAGAAAGCAGCTCTCCTTTACTAAACACACCAATCACACTGATGTTCAGACTGCTGGAGACACAGGAGAGGACTAAACCTGTGTGTGTCTTTTGGAACCACTCTATTTCGTAAGTCTTTGCTATTCTAAATTATATTCTTGATGTGTCTCTTTATTTCTCTGCTGTTTTACTATTATTATTATTGCAAGAAGCCTTTAATTATACCACTTGTTTACAATAAGGTTAAACAGTGCTTTACCATACACTTTATTAAAAAAAAAAAATACCATATTTAAATTGAACAAACACAAAAAAGAACATTAAATTAATTATGCTATAATTAATAAACATAGACTCAACCACATATTGTGTGAGATTTATACTCCAGTTGTTGAGTTATGAACAAGGTTATAACACAGCAGACCCAGAGTAAAAAACATAAGCTTTTATTTAGTGATGTTTCTGTCCCTTGCAGAATGAGCCGCTCAGGCTCCTGGTCCTCTAAAGGCTGTGAATTGGTCTTCAGAAACACAACACACATCAGTTGCCAGTGTAACCACCTGACCAGCTTTGCTGTCCTCATGGATATTTCCAAAAGAGAGGTAAGCAAAAGTTTACATTTAACAACCATTTCATCTTGTATAATTACCTAGAAGGTCAGAAAGCATTTGTATCGAGACAATATTTATCAATTGAAAGATACCATATACTGCAGTTTAACCGAAATTATTTTGTTTTTTTAGCATGGGGATGTTCTGCCCCTGAAGGTGCTGACCTACACTACTGTCTCATCCTCCTTGGTGACCCTCCTCCTTACCTTCCTCCTTCTGGCTATTCTGCGTAAACTGCGCTCCAACCTGCACAGCATCCACAAAAACCTGGTGGCAGCCATCTTCCTCTCTGAGCTTATCTTCCTCACTGGCATCAATCAGACTGACAGCCCAGTAAGTGATTAACTATGGCCCTTGGAATAACAGATTATATTATGTATTATACTGTTGAATACATATTTATCCCAGATGTCTGCGGTGCAACTTTTTAAGAGCTAAAAGTAAAATATTGTTGTGTGCATGCATAGAAATAAAAGGTGTTTTTATTTTAAGTAATAACCAATTAAATAGTTAAAGTGTTTCCTGTGCTTCAGCCATTTTACATTTTGTGCTTATTTGTATGTTTCTGCTCTTCTTGAATGTTGCTCTCAATGCTTTGCATAAAACTAGAAAACATTTGATCTTTAGATTTGGCCTTTTAAAAATCTCTTCTTTTTGAGTTTGCACCTGTCACTCAACCAGGAGAAGATTTGCATTTGTACTGCACCAACTGTAGAAATGTTGATGGAAGCGCAGCGTTAAATTTACCCATGTAAATGCAATGTAATATAATAATTCTTTCTGGTGACAAAGAAACATAATGAAAGTTTTTTTAAGATCAGATTTGCTGATCCATTTGCCTGTATATTTAGTTTGTGTGCACAGTGGTGGCCATTCTGCTGCACTACTCCTATATGTGTACATTTGCCTGGATGTTTGTGGAGGGGCTGCACATTTACCGTATGCTGACAGAGATGCGCAATGTCAACCACGGCCAAATGAGATTTTACTACGCCATTGGCTGGGGTTTTCCCGCCATTATCACAGGTGAGGCAGGTATTAGTGTGGACATGGAAATTGTACTCATACTCCTAAATGTAATGCATGTGCAACTGTTACACAATTACCAAGATGTCCTTCCCTGTCCCTGTCCCTCTTCATATCTCTATCTCTCAGGTTTGGCTGTGGGGCTGGATCCTCAGGGTTATGGGAATCCAGACTTCTGCTGGCTTTCTGTTCAGGACACTCTCATTTGGAGTATAACAGGACCCATCTCCTTTATAGTGCTGGTTAGTGCGTGTCTGTGTGTTTCATTAAGGCATATTCTCTTTCATTTCAATGTTTGTTTTACTGTAGTATTCATGGAAATCCAATTTTTTTTTATTATTTTTTATTCTGTCTTTACTGTTTTCAGTATAAGGAGACTCACTAACATGAAACTGAATTGTATGGTGTTAGATCTTATGAGTTGCTGCAAATGTGTATATATTAGGGCTTGCAAACGATTAAAATATTTAATTTCGATTAATCGCATGATTTTTATAAGTTAACTCATAATTAATCACAACTTATTCGCACATTTTTATCTGTTCTAAATGTCTTAAATTAATATTCTACATGTTTGTAATACTCTAATCAACATATACATGGACAATTATATGTCTTTTATGCAAATGTATGTTTATTATTAGTAAAACTATACTCAACATAGAGCATGAAGACAAATTATTCTTGTAAATGTTTTAAAGTCATTATGGTGTTTTAAATTACGTAAATCATGGCGGATTTTGGTGGTGATTTGAGACTTGGCGCATCAGTAAAACAAATGTTTAGTAATAAAAATTTATTTTTCTGTCGTTTTTTTTTTCCATTTTTTCAGATAAACATTATAATATTTGTGCTGGCAGCAAAGGCTTCTTGTGGACAGAGAAGTCAAAGTGAGACATCAGGAGCAATGTAAGAGCTGATGCAATGGTGTTCCTGCTGCAAAATTCTTTATATTTCTCACTAGCATTTATCAAATTTTTAAAGTACTTATCCTGTTTCACATGTCATGTTGGCTTGAGTTTCAGCTTTGTTTTTATATTTTTTTATTGTTTAATCCTTTGGCTTTAGTAGTTCTGCTCTTCGTATGGCAGTCCTACTGCTGCTGCTCATTAGTGCCACCTGGCTGCTTGGCCTAATGGCTGTTAACAGTGACGTGCTCACCTTCCACTACCTGTTTGCCATCCTCAGCTGCCTGCAGGTTAGTAGAGTACAACACAGCTCCTGAGGTCTGTTCCAGAAAAAGGGTTGCCTAAGGATTGTTAACCCTATTAGGTTCCCCAAGTTTAACAAAACTGTTGTTTTCCTATTCCACATAGTGTCCCCAAAGTACAAAGAATACATAAGGGAATGTTTTAGTCAAATGTCTTCCAAAATTGTTCATGGTTTATATATTTATATATGCATTCTCATGGCTGGATCAGGAAGATGTTGCACGGTTGCAGTGCATTAATAATTACATGCATTTCAGGATTGTGTGATAGCTATTGCATACTCTTATTTTTTTGTTTCTTGCAGGGCATTTGTATATTTTTCTTTCATTGTATACTCAACAAAGATGTGAGGACAAACCTGAAGAGTGTCTTTGCTAGAAAGAAGGTACCAGTGGATGAGTCCACTGCCACCCATGCCAGTCTGCTCACTGTAAGTGGGGTTACAAGTCAGCACTAGATTACCTGCATTGTATAAAATGTATAAGCTCCACTTATTATCTTACATATTATCCCATATTATACATATTATAAAATAATATAAAACATTTTTATCTCACACATTGACAGTACTGTGCTCATTTGATTTCTGTCAAGCGCTCTTTAAATGGGAATACATACACAGAGGATGGCTGTTTGTACCGCACACCGATTGATGAGTCCACAGTGTCCCTGGAGAAATCAGCCAAATCGGGCAAAAGCCAAGGGAGCAGCTACATCTCCTACACACTCAGGTAGTGTCCTTTTATCCTTAGCTACAAATAGGTGTGTCTCTAAAGCAAGCATAATGGAAATATTTCTTTGAACATGTATTCTGTTTTGATTTATTATTACCTGATTGAAGCTTTAATTGATTATCTAGGTTAAAATCAAAAAGTAGATTTGACATTAAAATAAACTCAGGACTAATGAAATTCAAGTCTAAGGGGTTGTTTTTGTAGCAAACAATGTTAAAATGTGTCCATTTCAAACATGGTAACCCACATAAATCCTGTCATAATTCTCATATTTGTTTAGCACTGCACATGTCACTCCAACAAACTTGGTTTTTCAGCATACCAGTATACTTTTTGGAAATTTGTGAACGTCAAGTAAAGCAAATGAATATTGATGTAAGCATGTTTGCTCCTGACCTGTCTGCTCTTTAGGGGTGAGCGAAAGTCCAGTACGACCCAGAGTAGCAGAAAATCCCAATTTGGTGGAGAGTCATCTTTAATCTTCAAAAAGAAGAAGAAAAAAGAAGGTACAGATAAAGACATTAGCACTCTCTCTGCCATTTGTTTCATCAGTTACAACATCGGACTAATTTTCCAAATATTTCTGATTAGTATGAAATCTTGGGGGTCCAATTGTTTTTTGAATCAGAAACTCACAACTCACACAATTGTTGACCACAGTACTTATCAAGGTACTTACTTTGTTATCAAACTCTGAACCATGATACATCAATCTAGTTCCTATGTTAGTATTCTATCATTCAAGTCAGGATATTTGTATTATTCCCATGAATTTTTATGCTACTAAAAGAAAGTATAACTTTTTTTTACAATTGTGTGCTGTTATGTGTATTTCCATATATCACTCAGACTCTGATTCAGACAGTGAACTCTCGGTGGATGAGCACAGCAGCTCATATGCTTCATCTCACTCATCTGATAATGAGGAAGAGAAGAAGAGATCTAAGCCTAAGTGGAATAATGAGAGGAGTCTAGTTCACAGCACTCCGATAGGTATGGCTTTTCTTCAGTCAGAAACAATTGAATCAGGAATTACTGACATTTCTCCTCACTTAGCACTTAGTTGCAAACAGGCAAAGAGTAGCACTTGTATAAAGTCTATGATAAATAATTTAACTATGCATTCACTTTTTGGAGGTTTATGTTTTAAAATTTTATAAAGCAAAAATAAAAATTTAAGCTGCTCTGCTATGTGCTAGTATCTAATGTAAATCAATTAAATCTTACATTTCCAAAGCTTTTATATGTCATTATGGCCCCTTTGTTTGACAGCCAACATCCAACCCTTCCAGACTTTTGATGCTTTATTGAAAAATGGTCATAATTGTGCTAAATGATGTTTTGAATTTGTATATCAATTTAATGAAACTGAGCCACCATTTATTACTTTTCTGCCAACAGAGGGCGCTGTATATGCAATGTACAAGCAACTAATAGAAGACTTAAATATGTCCTTATTGTGGATAAATAGATGACAGTAATTCTTATACATTTAAGCTTCATATTAAAACAAACTGCAACTCATAAAAACCTACATTTTGACGTTGATCTAGTTTATTTTCACATTTATTTACCAGATTTTACTTTAAATAAAAATAAATTCAGAGAATCTCACACCATAGATTACATACGGTATTTTGCACAGTGCAGTTGATGTATTGTCTGTAAACACTGGGTTTGAATGTAATTAGTTGACTGTAGTCCTTATTATTTTAGTTGATGCTGTGGCAAATCACATGAAGCCTTGCTGGTCAGTAGAGCACCCTATAACTAGTGAGGGGACTGGTAGTCCAGATAAACTGCGGCTGCAGACCAAAGCCTGTATGGAGCTCCATCAGTCCAATAAGTTCAGTCCAAATGGGAATGTTTCACCAAGCGAAGGTCCTCCCAGCCAGCCGAGCAGCACCCAGTTGCCCAGAAAAGGTCAGCACTTTCACACTCACTCTGCACACACAGTGGCATTGGGTACTTCTCAAAAACTACATTATTATTATTTTGAATGAATGAGTATGGCCAAAGAGAGAGTAGGTAGAGTGCATGAGAAAACTTGAGGAGGCAGATGTTTCTGTGTCCAAGCCTATCCCATTTACAATAGCTTGATTATTACTCCTAATTTAGAAAATTAAACATTAGACTCATAATAACAGACGTTTTTAGGTTAGGCAAAAACAATGAAGTTTTAGAAAAGATCAGTTTTAAAAACCCTAAAGAAATGAACCCTTAATATACACTTTAATTATTAATTATTAATGAACCCTTAATAAATCACAGATTAGGCCTGGCAACCAAATGTTGATCTGACTATCATACCCATGTATATGTTGAGCACTCCATTCTATATTTTCTGTCTATTCTAGTCTTAGTCTATTGTTCATTCAGCCTAAGTGAGGATGCCATGTTAAGAGTCCTGGCTCACAGACAGCATTCCAGTTCATCTAAAAAGTGTTTAATAGGGGTTGAGGTCAAGGCTCCAGGCAGGGAAGTTGCATTTTTCCACACATCCACCTGGGCAAACCATGTCTTCATGGACCTCTCTTTGTGCACAGGGTCATTGTGATACAGGTTTGGGCTAGTTCCTGCAATGGGGAAATTAAAATGCTACAACATACCACAACATTTTACGCCATGGGTCACCATGAGAGGAACACTTGATAGCTGATTGGAGATTAAGTTGAACTGATTCAAAAGTGAAATCGGGTATGGGTCCTGCTTGAATGGAATGATTCTGCTTGGTTGAAAAACCTGCAGCTACTCTTTCTATGTTGTGTGTGTGTACTTGATTTAGTTTATCTTGCTTCCTTTGTAACCTTCCAAAAACATGGCATTATATCAAGGTCTAAATGAGCATGTATGATGCCTTGTGATGGATCGATGTCTCATGTCTCATTGCCTCTGGCCTCAGGTCCTTCATCTCATTAAAGAGCTCTAATTACCTTGATGCAATTTCATACTCATAACTATGTTCTTCTCTCTCCCCTCCATCCCCCATCACTATTTGCTACTCCTCCACTAGGCATTTTGAAGAACAAAATCACATGTCCTCCTCCAATGACCGACAAGAATCTGAAGAATCGCATACGGGAGAAACTGGGTGACTACAACTCCCCCACTATTTTGTATAAGAGTTCCTCAGTTGGGTCAAATGAAGGCCTGCGCTGTGGCACTGACAGTGATGGTATCATTATTGAAGCCCCAGCTCTTTCACTCACCAACACACTGAACACAGTCACAATGGAGCCCAGCACAAGTCCTGCCTTTGTGGTGGAAGACACGGACTCAGAGTTAGTAATTTAGAAGTCTTTTATGATTTTATTTTGTGTTTTTAATAATGTTCATGCTCTGATTTACAGGGAAAAGTGATAACACTTATGGATATTTTTAAATTGTAAAACATGTTTTTTTTTGTAAAACTTTTGATTTGCATCTTGTCTATCATCATTTCAGCATTCCTTACCCTATTTCTCTCTCTTTTATTTTCTCTTTTAGTGCAAGCAATGAAACCTCAATCTGAAGCTGGAATATAGCTTTTTTTGGGGAAGGACAGCTCCCGGCTGCAGATCAATATGCTCCTATGGAGATCAGTATTGTTTTAGAACTTTATTCTGCCTGCAAAATATTGAGAAAAAGGGAAGAGTGTGGAAACTTTTACTTTAAGCTGGATCTGAGAGCTGAAGATCCCAGCATACCACTCTACAATGCCAACCAGGATATGTTCAAATATTGGGATGAAATCTTTGGAGCCATCAACATACTTGATGTTGCCCTGGTGTGCCATACCTACACACTCAATTTAAGACTGTACCATCAAAAAAAACTCCTTTCACAGACAAAATCATTATAAAAATGTAAATAATATGTACAGTAGGTTATTTGCATTTCTGCTGAAGTATTTGCAGAAATTGTATAAATGATTGTAATTTTGCCCTGTACGAATCTGTCTATATTGAATGTCCACTTTTTTGCTGTTTCATTTTTTATATTAATTTGGATGTTGAATATTGTACATACATGACTGTGGACTGTTCCAGTGTTCATTTTAGTTTTAGTCAAAGGAAGGAGTCTAACACTGGTTCAAACATACTGTGCTGCTCTTAGGAACAAACATTCGTTGTATTGAATGTTGTTTTTTTTACCTTTTGTTACGATGCATACCACACAGTGTTTCAAAGTTGAACATGTAGAGCATACCGTAATGTTAATGTTTTTTTTTATTTGTTAAATGTTACAGAAATGTGCAGTTCTCTGATTCATTTTTGGCCTTTGCAAAACGTGAAGGATATATGACTCCTTTTCCTTCATCATCTGCTTCAGGGAATTTAATCTTTTAGTTTTGGATGTAATGGCCAAAACCTAAATGCAGATCAGCTCAAGATAAAGCCAGATGACAGAGAGAATGATTTTGGTTAAAATATGGCCAGACATAAATAGTTAATAGGTAAATATATGTGAGCAGCATGATATAAAGCCGTAAGACCTGCAACATGTCTGCCAAGTCAAAATGACTAAGGGATGTCAGAAGGATTGTTTTTATGAATTTAAATCAATCTATATGTGTTTCTAAAACCAGTCAGCTTACTTCTGCTTGCTTAGAGGCAGACACTGGATATAGATGTGAATATTCACGTTTGCACTGAAATCATAGTCTGTAAATAAACATCATGAAAGTTTTATATAAATGCTTAATGTTTTTGTCTTCACTTGCACATAGCTAAACAGTGATACTACCACATTCAACGATGCATGACAACTGATCAGAAAAGAAAAAAAGCTAATGTGCAATTGCTACATTTAATTAGGTTAATTCTACATTGTCTTATCAACAAAAAAAATACATGATAATACCAGATAATAATGATGAGATATTGATCAGAACAGTGACACTACATGGTTTTTGACGTGTTGTGTGTTACGCTGATTAACCTTGGGTTTCTTAAAGATAAGTAAAAAGGAAGAAAGGTGTTTTGTTACTTATCAGGTTCACTTTACAGCACAGTAAAATTCTTTTTTTGCCTACCCCAGTGATGTTAGAAATCTGGGGTCAGAGTGCAGGGTCAGTATCCCTGAAGCACAGAGGGTTAAGGGCCTTGCTCAAAGGCTTGGCTATACTGGGG
Source organism: Silurus meridionalis (assembly GCF_014805685.1). Classification (NCBI taxonomy): domain Eukaryota; kingdom Metazoa; phylum Chordata; class Actinopteri; order Siluriformes; family Siluridae; genus Silurus; species Silurus meridionalis. Next base: position 22,716,244 of record NC_060888.1, on the reverse strand, counting down.
CTTGAACCTCCGATCTTTTGATCAGTAACCCAGAGCTACTGCATTCACTTAACAATGTATAAAACAAAAAACTCAACAACATGGTCATGAGATTTTGACTTTGTTAATAGCAATGTGGATTTTGCCACCAGAGGAGAAAACACGCTGGTGGCAAAATCCACATTCCTATTAACAAAGTCAAAAGCAGGTGAGAACCTGGCCAGCAAGATTCATGTCTGCTCTCCAGGACTGTTTTGAATGCACTGACTGGGACATGTTCAGGGAAGCTGCAACCAACGGCGATTTCATCAACTTGGAGAAGTATACTTCAACAGTGACCAGCTACATCGGCAAGTGCATTGATGATGACCATCTCCAAGACCATTACTACACGCTCCAACCAGAAGCCATGGATGACCGCCAAGGTGCGTGCGCTGCTAAAGTCAAGAGACTCTGCCTTCAGAGCAGGGGACAAGATGGCTCTAAAGACAGCGAGGGCCAAACTGTCCCGTGCCATCAGAGAGGCGAAGCGTGCACACGGCAAGAGAATACACGGCCACTTCCAGGACAGCGGAGAGACCCGGCTCATGTGGCAGGGCATCCAGGCGATCACGAACTACAAGACAACATCACCTGCTGGTGACCGTGATCAAGGTTCAAGGTACAGAATAACATGGCGGCGACGAAGACGACCTCTCCTCCCAGTGACCAGGTGCTCTGTCTAACCACAGCTGAAGTGAGGAAAACTCTATGCAGAGTTAACCCACGAAAGTCTGCTGGACCAGACAACATTCCTGGCAGAGAGTTTAGGGAGTGTACAAAACAGCTAGCAGATGTCTTCAAACGACATCTTCAACATCTCCCTGAGCAGTGCCATTGTTCCTACATGCCTCAACATGACGACCATCGTTCCCGTGCTGAAGAAGTTTACTGTATCCTGCCTCAATGACTATCGTCCCGTCGTGCTCACACCCGTCGTGATGAAGTGCTTCGAGAGGCTCGACATGAGGCACATTAAGACCCAGCTACCACCCTCACTGAACCCCATGCAGTTTGCGTATCATCCAAACCGTCACCCATCTAGACAACAAGGACTCGTATGTACGATTGCTGTTCATAGACTTCAGGTCAGCATTTAAAACAATCATCCCTCAGCACCTGATTGAGAAGTTGAGCCTACTGGGCTGAACACTTCCCTCTGTAACTGGATCCTGGACTTCCTGAAAAAGCATGTCCAGCACCACCACACTGAGCACTGGGGCACCTCAGGGCTGTGTGATCAGTCCACTGCTGTTTACTCTGCTGACTTACGACTGTGTAGCAATGCACAGCTCGAATCACATCATCAAGGTCGTTGATGACATGACCGTGTTGGGTCTCATCAGCAAGAACGATGAGTCATCATACAGAGAGGAAGTGCAACGGTTAACAGCCTGGTGTGGAGCAAACAATCTGTCTCTGAACGTCGACAAAACAAAAGAGATGGTTGTTGACTTCAGGAGAGCACAGAGCGACCATTCTCCACTGATTATCGATGGATCCTCCATGAACATCATCAAGAGCACCAAATTCCTTGGTGTTGTCCCGTGCCATCAGAGAGGGCCCAATTCCCTCCCCCATCCTGACCATGTTCTACAGAGGGAACATTAAGAGCATCACTGCCTGGTTTGGGAACTGCACCGTTTCGGATCGCAAGACCCTACAGAGGATAGTGAGGACAGCTGAGAAGATCATCGGAGTCTCTCTACCCTCTACCGTGGACATTTACACCACACGCTGCAGCCGCAAAGCCAACAGTATTGTGGACTACCCCACACACTCTTCACTCTCCTGCCATCATGGAAGCGGTTCTGAAGCATTTGGGCGGTCACATCCAGACTGTGTAACAGTTTCTTCCCTCAAGCCATCGGGCTTCTCAACACAGAACTGACCTAAAACTCACACACACATACACACACACACACACACACACACACACACACACACACACAGCTGTGTGACTGAACTGTACAACCCGGACTCAACACACACACTCGTACTCACTTCACACATCCATGTCTTCAGTACCACTCCATATTACATCACTTCATCACTGTTTTTGCACATCTTTTTTTTTTAATTGCACAACATTTTGTTGACATTTGTTGCTGCTTACAATGTTCACTTTACGTCTTTTACACATCGCAGTGTGCAATATACAACAGGTTTACTGGCGGCGCTATATTGTATTTCGTGTATCACTGTCTTGTGTTGTCTTGCACTGTCCTGTATTGTCTTTCACTGTCTTGTGTTGTCTTTGCACTGTTTGCACCAGGTTGCACACGATGCACTTAATGTGGCGAGGACACTAGTCCTTATCCCTGTGTTTTCTGTGATTGTTGTTGTGTGTGTAGCACCAGGGTTCAGGAGGAACGTTGTTTCATTTCACTGTGTAATGCGTCAGCTATATATGGTTGAAATGACAATAAAAGCTTCTTGACTTGACTTTGTAGTATTATGTTCCTTTCGGTAATGTTATGAGATGTGTGGGAACATATATTGGGTGTGTTACGGTACTGTGGAGAGAAGAATAAAAGTTCTGGTAAGAAGTCATGGCTGGCTGTCGCGTCGTCCATTTAAGAAAGATTAATGTTGTACCTATTACAGAACAGCCGTGTGAAAACACTCCCTTTGAAATCTATGGTTTCACATATCAGGGAATTAATAAGGCGACTATAAAAAAAATCTTGTCCATACGTTTACTTGTTTCTTTCCACTAGATGGCACTCGAACGCAACACCGATTCATTCAGAGTTAGATGAACATAGATAGAGACAGCACATGTATCTCTAGTTCTACAAGGGACTAGACATTTATCTGTATATTTATAGATATTTTTATTTTAGATTATATATTTTCTTATTTTTGGACATGATAAATATAGGCAGTGTTTTTCAGGAGTATGTTTGTTGATAAGAGTAGTAATGCTGTGGGACTCATTTATGGGGAAAGAACTGTGATTATTTCAAACAATTGCTTGTAATTTCTTTGCATCACTTGATAAATTTCAATATGATTTTTTTCTCTCTGCTTTAATTTGTAAAGAAGCAACGTGACACTTGTAGGACCACTGTGATATTATTCATTTAGTGCTCCTGTTGAGTATAAATGATATTTACGCATTTCCTATGCATGAAATTATGGTGTAGCTGGGATTTGATGTTTAAAAAAAAAAAAAAAAATCCTTTCAAACCCCAAAAAATGAGCGCTTCCGCCTCAATGACGACACTTCCGGTGACGTTATCAGTCAAGACGTCGTCACTGTGACGCGATGATCAGCAGGCCTTCAGGAGCAGGAGCGGTGCTGTAATTCATGTCTTGCTGCCAAAGAGGAAGAGGAGATCCGGGTTTGCATTGCTTGTATGGGAGCTGCTTTTGAAAGATTTGCCGTTCGCATTAAAGCGTGCAGAAGGCTTTTCTTCCCTGACACATTTTGAGGGTGAAAGGATACACAACTCGGGATATTCTGTTTTGTTCCTGTTGATGCAACTTTGTTACAGGTTCCGTGCAGGGTAAGTGAGACGCTCATCCGGTCGTGTCTCTCCTCCAGGTGCTGATGTCCGTCTGAGCTTTGCATTTGTCTAGTTCGGTATTCTGTGTGTTTTCAGGCCCGTGCATTCTTTGGTTTAACGCTTCCTGTTGAATTTTTCACTAATTCTCCTGTCCATTGATTCAGTCTTGTGTCGCTGCTTTGCAGATCGAAATGAGCGACTTGGGGTTTACATAGGAGGCGGTTATATCCATTTGTCCCAAAGTGAAGAAATCAAGAGCAATGAACGACACGACTAACACGGAATGAATGTGCAGTTAGCCTGTTGATTATGTTTGGAGATGTAGCAGGAATCTCAGGGTGATTGTGTGCATCTGGATGCTGTTGCAACGTGACGGTCGTACAAGTTTTCATTGCCGCCTGTAACATCTGTATCCGTCCATGAGGAGAACAAAGAGATGTTGCTGAACAGCAGCGCAGCCGTTTATACTGTAGGTGTAGGTTTATAGTGTATGTATCACTGCTGTGATCTCTCACATTACAGGATTAGACATCATCAGAAATAAAAATGCAGGTTTTTATTTTCCTTTATTGGGAATATTTTACATTCCGCTAAGACATGCATTCAGAAATGTGAGAAAGTGAGCCGACCCCGCCCATTCTGTATAGCTAGGCACCTGTACTGTCAAATCCTCATGATGCTAATAATAATAATAATTGTGATGATGCACAATTAATCATCATTATTATTAGTAGCAGTAGTAATTATAAAAATAATACTAAAGTAATAATATGATGATGTGGAGGATGATGCTTATTTATTACATTATTATTATTATTAGTAGTAGTAGTAGTAGTATTAATAGTAGCAGTGGTTGTAGTAGTAAATCTTCTTTCTCTCCTTTTCTGGGGTCGTTACGTGTAATGATTCTCCTTACTCCTAACACCTCCTTCGCCGCTCTCATCTCCCCATTGCTCCTTTAAAGAGGCTAAACAGGGAGGGGAGGATCCTTGACCCTGGAGCATACAAATTTGTGGAATACTGCCAACTTCCCTCAGACTGAAGAAGCTGCTCGGATGAGTAGTGAAACGTTTCGATCTAAGCAGATAGACGCCCAGTTGACATGACTCAACTTGCAGATAATCGTAGTGATATTATTACCACGAATAATACAAATGATTTTAACAATTCTTATAATGATCATTATTATTAGCAATAATAATCACAACAATAGTAATTCTGTACAAACATTACATTTTGAATTTAATTATTATTAGTAGTAGTTTTAGTAATATTATTACTACTAATAATGATGATTTTTTATTATTGAATTTTTACAGTTGTTACTAAAAGTACTAAAGATTTTAAGGTTCGTGTTAGTAATAATAATAATAATAATAATAATAATAATAATAATCGAAGCACAATTCAATCACCATTACTGTTATTAGTAATAGAAGTATTAGTAGTAGTAATTAAATGATGATGAAGATGCACAATTAGTACTTATTTTTATTGTTGTTGTTAATTGTTGTTTATTTATATTATTTTATTTAATATATTTTTTCATTTAGAATTCGTTATTGATCCCACAGCAAAATTGTTATTTCTCCGCATATTCTATTGATGTAGGAAGTCTGGGTCAGAGCTCAGGGTCAGCCATAATACTGTACCTCTGAAGCACAAAGGGGTTAAGGGCCTTGCTCAAGGGCCCCAAAAGTGGCAGCTTGGCGATAACAGTGCTTGCACCCCTGACCTTCCAATTAGTAACAACTAAGCTTCATGTTTGTATAGCCATTTTCTTGTGGAGTCCATACACACACATACAGTCTTTAGTCTTTTATCAATACAATAATGGTGGTGACTCAATTCAACTCATTGAATTGTTTTAGCAAAATTAATACAAATTATGTAAACCATTAGAAACCTCAGTATCCAGGTTGCTAACGAGACCTAATGTCCAAACTGATGCCACAGTACTGTTCATATATGAAGTGTAAATAAAATAAAAATAAAGTAAATTATCATTGGCGATGTATTTTTTTAATTATTGAATTCACTTGCCTCGTCTATAAAAATGTAAATAAAAGTATTACATTGCAATCTTTGGATCAGAAGTCTAATGTTATAAGCTCTGAGCTACCACTACCCTGTAAAAAAAAACAACACCTCAAGTTACAAACATACTATGCTACAGGAGCACACTACTGCCATGACAAAGAATATTACTCGTCTTCTTCATTCTGAAGTATGAAATATTACCTGCTGATGCTAAACCAAATGAAAACCACGTCTTCCTCAGATGCTGAAGCACTGATGCCAGGCTATAAACGTGAGAGGGTTTTCCCAAAGATGCCACACTCTAGCTTAGCCTGCCTGAATGGTGGAATAATGCTGTCAGACAGCTAAATGACTTCCTTTTTTACATTTAGATGCCATTTCCAGATGTGTTATACGTTATTGCCTGCAGTGAAAAAACATCAATAGTCTATTTATACATAGGTCGTTCTTTTTACAGTCAGTGATCGATATACAAACCACATCTCAAAATAGGGGTCATAATTCCAAGCAATAAATGCCACATTTTCAAATCTCTTTATCAAGAAAATTATTTTAAATAAAAATGTAATCTGTGGGATGGTTTCACTTAAATCTTCCTTTACTAATTAATAATAACATACATTAATGAACCAATGTGTGGTCAATAGTGAATGAACAATATATATTGTTAAAAAGTATATTTAAGTATAAGTATAGTTTTATATTCAATCATGTAATCTTTATTAAGTTTAATAGCACTTATTTAAATATAATAGACATATTGAATAAAAAAATTTAATCAGAAAATAATGAAAGCTAATGATATGGAGAATTTAGAGAAGGTGCTAGGTAAGAAAATGGGACTGTGTTTTATAGTGCTCATTTCTTGATCTATTTTTAGAAACTCTAGTATGCAGATAATGAGCTTTTTTGGGGGGCAAGCTAGTGTGTGTCAAGTGTTGTCATTATTTCTCATAATGCCCAAATAACTGCTTTAATACTTACAAGTATATATACAGTACATACAAGTATATATATATATATATATATATATATATATATATATATATATATATATATATATATATATATATATAAACATGATAATAGATAGGTGTGTCATGATCAGTGGAGATTTGATAGATCAGTAGTTATGTTTTTTCACTGGAGCACATAAATAGATTACAGCTCTACTTGTAAAACATGATGTAATGCTCAAACCAACAGACACTGGTGTATAAAGGAGTACAAAACAGGAGTACACATTTCCAGTGCAGGCATATTCTAATCCTTTCAGATATTGCTTTTTTAGATGATAATGTACATGACTTTGCAGTCCCCAAAGCCATGTGTTTGTGAAATAATCAAGCAACGAGTTGTCTAATATTTGTAATTTTAGGATTCAGGAGACTGTTCAAGCTGAGGTCACATGGCATGGAATGTCAAGGCTAGATAAGTGACATTCATAAATAATCCATGTGAATTTAACACTCTATCTGAGCATACATCCCACTTAGACAAGAACATTTTGTTCTCATAAATTCTGTGGAATTGGGTGGAAGAATGCTTGACTTTATTTTGTTATTTGTTCACACCTTTGTTTGTGCAAAATCCCATTGCATTTAAGAGCTGAAAACCTCTTTGATGACCTCTTTAGTGAGCTCCACCCAAAGTCTGCCAGCCAGACCACTCTCGTAGTTTAAAGTCCAAATTAATTTGAATAAACCACTTCACTCTTTTCAAACCATTTTAACATTTTTTACTATATGCAACAAAAGTCTTGTTGAAGGTGCCAATTCATTTTGGATTGGTTAAAGGGTAAGCGGAAGCTAATTTGTTATGTTTTTGTTGGCAACAAAAATAAAAGATTTTGTAGTTAATTTATGGGTCTGGCAGGCAATCACAGAAGGTTGGACACTTCTCCTAAACCAACGCTACTAACCTCTTTAATGCTATAAAGGATCACGTGATCTCCTAAAACTAAATTATTATTATTATTATTAATGCACTTCCTTGTTGCTTAAGTAATAAATAGGTAGATAGATGGACTGATTAGAGGAGAGAATGTAAAGACGATTACTTTATTGCTCCCTGAGGAAAATCATTTTGTCACAGCAGTACAAGGCCACACATTCAAATGACAATACACGCAAGGCACTAAACATGTCTGTGAAATAATAAGTCATAAAAATTAAAAAGTAAATAAATGTAATATTATCGGCTTATTTATAAACTAACTTAATTATTTATTATTATTATTATGTATTGTATAATTGTGTTAAATACATGTAGCTTGTAAGCAAGCCTGGTTTGGCTTAATATGTCACGATAAACGTTCTAAACAGTAGACTTTTCTATAAAGAAAGCCAGGTCCTAAACAAACCGAGGCTTTTTTTTTCCCATTCAGGAAATTCCAAGACCAGATCGTTTGTTTGATGAAGAGGCTGGTATGTTGTATTCAGTTTACTTGTTGTCATGAGAAGCACGTGCTGCTGCTCAAGGTAGAAAAAAGGACCAGAGCTTGAGCTTTGGAGCATCTGAGCTCAGGCCCACATGCTTTGTTCCCAGGCAGGGTTGTTTTGGCTCTGAGGTCAAACTGCTGTGCTGAAGGCTGAGCTTACTACACTTTTTGAGTTTTTGCTCAATGTGAGATTCTGGCTTTTGGATTAGTTTCAAGGTTTTTCTATTTTAAATCTGAGAGTACTTACACTGCCTCAGTCACTATTAGCACAGTTTTTTTTTACATATGGGTCAGACCAGAGAAAAGTTGTGTGAAGTTTGTCAAAAAATTCCCCCACTTTTTTATTTGCTCTAATACTGAATTTTGGTTCTCAAATGAATTCCAACACAAAGCTATAATATAACTTATAAGTACACCAGGCACATACCCCACTGGAACACATATGGAGAGAAAATATGGAGAGGCTCGACCACAAAATCTCATAGTTGACATTGACCAAAGGTCAGATTTGCTGTGTTACAGCACCATGTTTCATTTGTTTTACACTTGAAAAGTTAACAAAAAAATTTTTTAGCCTTGAACTACCAAAAATGGGACTGGAGAGCACCCTGTAGATTGTATTTGTCTGGTAGGCATTTAGATCATATTTATGTGTTTGTCCTTCTACCTCTTCCAGAGTAAATTAAAATGTAATTTCATTAAAAAAAAATGTATTCATATAATAATTTTTTCACTCACAAAAAAGCCAAGTCATTTACACTTTTATTATTATGTACAATTATTTACAAATTATGTGTAAATAATACACATTTCTTGTTGTAATGACTGCATCTTGTACGCAGTCACATTAAACAGATATTTCAAGTAAAACTTTATATTTGCTGGATTTTATCAGTTGTTTCATTAAGTTGTAAAGACTTTTGAGCAAACAGCAGATATTTGGGAAATGGGACATACTAATTGCATCTAGTTAAATTAACTGAATAGCATTCTATTAGGTAATTGGATAAAATTAAATTAAAATGTAGCTTCTTGTTTAATCCCAAAAATGCTCATTTGATGCTGCAAATATATATTAACTCTTAAACATGCCTTAAATACTTTAGATTTTATCTAACGATGGACACTGATCCTGTGTTTTTGTTCAATATGCCATGATTTAAAATTATCTAATTATTATCATTGTTGTTTGTTTATCTATTAATTTATTGATTGATTTAATGATAAATCAGAATCAGAATCAGGTTCATTGGCCAAGTGTGTTGACGCACACAAGGAATTTGGTTCCAGCTGTTTGTTACTCTCAAATGTACAGACATAAATAAAAAACCTATACATGACAAAACAGACAAGACAAGACAAAAACAGACTAGACAAGACAATACAGACAATGTGAGACAGTATAGACAGTGTGGGTAATAAATAGGGATACAGACCAGTAATGTACATAAAGTGTGGGAGTGCATGGTAGTGCAAATGACAGTATTGTGTGCCAGGTATGATTAGAGAGTTTACTATAAAACTTTGTACAGTACATAGCAGCAATAGTGTGTGCAACATATACAGATAATGTGATGACTGACAGTTCTGTGCAGTACTCATAGATGTGAAGCAGGGAATATAATTATGGTCAGTTGTTAGTGAGGGTGATTGCTTGTGGAAAGAAACTGTTCCTGTGTCTGGCAGTTTTTGTGAACAAAGTTCTGTAGCGCCTGCCAGAAGGGAGGAGCTGAAAGATGTTGTGTCCTGGGTGTGAAGTGTCATTTATGATTTTTTTCTGCCCGGTTTCTTGTATGGTACAAGTCCTGGAGAGTGGACGTGGGGGCACCAATGATTTTTTCTGCTGTTTTAACGTTTTTTTTGCAGTCTGTTTCTGTCCTGTTTTGTTGCTGCTCCAAACCAGATGGTGATTGATGAGCACAGGACAGATTCAATGACTGCAGTGTAGAACTGTATCAACAGCTCCTGTGGCAGACTGTACTTCCTTTATTAACGTAGAAAGTAGATCCTCTGCTGGGCCTTTTTCAGAATCGAGTTTATGTTTGATTCCCATTTCAGGTCTTGGGAAATGGTAGTGCCCAGAAACTTGAAGTTCTCCACAGATGACACAGGGATGTTGTATATTGTGAGGGGAGTAGTATTGAAGGGTGTTGAAGTCCACTATCATCTCCACAGTTTTGAGTGTGTTTAGCTTAAGGTTGTTCTGACTGCACCATAGCACCAGCTGCTTCACCTTCTGCTCATATGCAGACTCGTCACCATCTTGGATTAGTCCGATGAGCGTGGTGTCATCTGCAAATTTCAGGAGTTTGACGGTTGGGTCACTTGATATGCAGTCATTCGTATAAAGGGAGAATAGCAGGTGAGACCTCCCAGTCTCACCTGTTGTTTCCTGCCTGTCCGGAAGCTGGTGATTCATTGACAGATGGCAGGGGTATAGTGAGGTTTAGGAGTTTGGAGCGGAGAATTCCCAGAATTATTGTATTGAAAGCCGAACTAAAGTCAACAAACAGAATCCAGGCATATGTTCCTGGGCAGTCAGGGTGTTGCAGAATGTAGTTTAGAGCGAAAGGCCTGTAGTCAATCAGTCCAGTAATGGAGGGTTTCTTGGGGACCGGGATGATTGTGGAGAGTTTAAAGCAGGAGGGGACCTCACACATCTCCAGTGATCTGTTGAAGATAGAGGTGAAGATGGGAGCCAGTTGGTCGGCACATGCTTTGAGACAGGAGGGGGAGACACCGTCTGGGCCGGGAGCTTTCCTTGTCTTCTGTCTCTGAAAGAGCTGATACACATCCTTCTCACAAATCGTGAGCGCAACTTGAGTGCTGGGAGGAGTTGTAAGAGAGGATTCCAGAGGTGTGATGGGGCAGACATTGGGCTGGGTTGGATAAAAGGTGTGAAGATATTGTTCTCAAACCTGCAGTAGAAGGTGTTGAGGTTGTCAGCCAGGTCTTTGTTTGCTTCAGTGGGGAGGGGTGGTCTCCTGTATTTTGTGATATTTTGCAGGCCTTTCCACACTGATGCAGGGTCGTTAGCTGAAAACCTGCTTTTCAGCTTTTCAGAGTAGCTTCTTTGGCTATTCTGATCTCTTTTGTCAGTTGGTTCCTGGCCTGCTTGTACAGTGCTTTGTCCTCCCCTCTGTATGCATCTTCCTTGGCATGTCGAAGTTTTTTCAGTTTGGCTGTGAACCATGGCTTGTTGTTACTGAACTTGCAGAAGGTTTTGGTTGGCACACACATGTCTTCACAAAAACTGATGTAGGATGTCACAGTGTCAGTCAGCTCATCCAGGCTGTCAGTTCCAGCCTCAAAGACACTCCAATCAGTGCAGTCAAAGCAGTCTGTAGTTCCTGCTTTGCCTCACTGGTCCATCTCTTCACTGTTTTGACTACAGGCTTAACAGATTTTAGTTTCTGCCTTTATGTTGGAATAAGATGAACCAAGCAGAGTTCCTAAAGCTGCCCGGGGTACAGAGCGATACGAGTCCTCTAAATTATTTATTATTTCATGCTTGCTATTTGCTATCCATGAATAATTGTGGCAGCCCCAGCAAAATGCAGAGAAATATGAATACAGCTAGTCTTTTGACAGAATCTCGGTTCAGCAAGTGATTAGTTGGTGTGTTTGTGTAGAAATAGCTCAGGCTGTAAATGTTTAAAAAAGGCTCAGGCTGTAAATGTTAAAATAAGGTGTATTTAGTGAAAGGTTATTACATTCACACCTGCTTTTTTAAATTAATTAACTAATAAAAAATGTTTCTATAAATTGACACTTGATGTTATTCTCTCTTCATCTTTAAGTACTACCATCATTCACATTTTCATGTCACAATCATCATTTTGTTGTTATTTGCTGTGTTGTAGTATCACTGTTAGGCCTGTCTATTTCAAACACATTTCTTTTTACTTCTGTCTGCAGAGTTGATGTGCACCATGCTAAGATAAAGGCGCGGAACCGTGCTCTGAAAATGCTAAAGCGACTGGACAAGATAAGATTTAGAGGACAGAAGCGTGATGAGTTCCTGGACATTGCGGAGTCGCCCAACGCCTCGGACAGCGAATGCAATGATGATCTCTTGATAAAACCTCCAGCCTCCGTTAAAGATGGAGAGGATATACGGGACCCTGTGAGTGCTATTTTAAAGTCAAGTGGGTCTTAATCAGAGTAATTGCTTCCTCTAATCATCCAACATAATAGTAGTACAAAAGACAGTGTCCTGCTGTGCAGTGTTGTGTTTCATGTACTCTCCCTGAATTGCTGAAAGCTGTTGGGTTTAAATTATTGGTCTTTGCTCTTAAAATAACTCCTGGCTTCATCAGAACCTAGTAACTATATAACATTAAACTTATATTATTGTAGTAATAAGGTCATGTAAAAAATAGTTGATTTTTCTTTTCCTTGAAACTAAATTATAACACAGTTTCTACCGTTGGCTCAATTTTAAGTGGTGAGAAAATGCCTGATTGCTCTTCGACCAACACATACAGTTTAGTTATGACATTTAAATGTTTTGATAACTTACCATGCCAGATCATAGCCAAAAAGAAAAAAAAAGAATAAAATGTTTTTTTTGCTATAGCAGTTGTCAGACTAAGTACTAATAAAGTTATCCTGTTGGGAAAAAAAAACAGTTAATTAAAAAAAAAAGACATGGGACCTTTGTGTTTACTTTTGGTTTCATGTTCTGTCTCATAAGCCAATTGAAAGCAGAATTATTTTGTATTTTGCAGCCCTGTGTAATTAAACAGGAAAAAATGTGACGTGCTTCAAAATGTACCATTTTCTTACTTCCATGGATCTATCACATCAACATATGTTAGGATTTTTGTTGTAAAATGTTGTGCTTTTCTCTCTGTCTGCTAGGGTTTACTTCTAGCAATGCTGGCACATTTGCAAATGGCCTATTTCTGGGAAAGTAATTGGTTCTTGTTCAAATTATTGACAAATTGTACCAGACTCTCTAGGGAAAGCTAGACTATAATATCACTTTTTTTTTTTTTGAAGATCTGAGCATGTGAACTGTGTACTCATACTATTCACTCTGGTGTTCAATTCAAGTTTATTTCTATATATAATTATTTTCACAGACGATATTGTCTCTAAGCATTGTTACAGAATGTAAGAATTGTAGAACATAATTCACTGTATCTAAATTTACATGTATTTATCCCCAAATGAGCAAACCTGGAGAAAATGTGGCAAGGAAAAACACTTTTAGATGGAATGAGGAAAAAAGATTGAGAGGAACCATATTAAAAAGAGGAGCCCATCCCCATTCAACACCAGGAATGTGATTATGAATCATTAAAACATTACAAACAATGATATAGAAACAGCATATGTAGAATGTTTTTTTTTTTTTTTTTTTTTGAGTAATGAGTATATTGGTATAAAGCAAAGAGAGTAAAAACTAACATTAATTCTATGTGGTATTGTGCATATACAATATGTGTCCATGTAGATAGTATAGTGTCAGTGTTATTTGTGTTTCTGGTGTGTGAGCTTTTAGCCTCACACTTCCACATTAAGGTCTAAAAACTACAGTCTTTATTATCATTGTCTTTTCTTCAGTTATACCAGGTTGGAAGGTGTGGCTGTAATGGAGTGTCGTTCATTATTATTGCATTTTTCTATTTTCAGCTTTTACATTTTTTTTTTTATGAAATATACATGGCCCATTAAAAAATGTTGCATATTAATTGAAATGAATAAAATTGCCACACCTCATCATGATATTTAGAAAGGGGCAACAATGCGGTTACGTGCATGTAGTAACCAGAAAGTTCGTTTGAAAACGTGAATTGGGTTACAATCCAGTGTTAGCGGCCAAAATAGACTCCACCCAGGACAACTTCAGGTTTCAGGTTGATGAACAGGCTCAGCAGAAAAACAGGCGGGTCCCTGGAGCTTCCTGCTTACTCCTGGAGCTTTGCTTAGTCGCATTACATAGTAATAACTTACAAAAGTACAAAACAACATGTGACCATTTGAGGCAATGTTTTTGTGTATACTGCTTTTTCTTCTTGTTGGAATTACAAGTGCTCTTTGGTTACTATAGTAGGGTAAGAAGGTTTGAATTTATACACAACCTTGTATCTCACATTTCCATTTTATATGCTGCTGGTAAAATGTTGTTCTTTACTTATTTGTACCGTTTAAGGTGGAAAATTGCAGGTGCAGTGCAAAATTGCTTTAGGCTCTGTCCTCTGTCTAAAACCTGCTTTGCCTTGCCTTTAGTGTTGATATCCATAGACAGATAGATGTTGTCTTAACAGCCTTCTGAACAACGTCTGTGTTGGCTCCATTTAGATTCTGTACACTTCCCATGGGGACCTGTAATTGTTGACTTCTGTTTTGTTCTGTATTTGGCAATGGGTTATTTCCAGGAAAATGCTGGCTTAATACCCTCAGCAGGCTAGAGTAATGGGAACTATACAAGTCACTGCAGATTTATAAATGAGAGTCATAAATGAGAATTACTTCCTAATATCAAAGGAATTTTAACTGGTGGTGGTACCTGTACAGCAATGACATCATGATTTATATGGGAATGTTTTTGTGTACATATGATTTGGATTATTATATTTCAATCTTGAAATAAAAAAAAATATATAAAATAATTTCTGTTAATCTCTTTAAGATGTGTTTTGCAAACACGCTGATAGTTCTGTCATTTAGCTTTTTATAGACCTGCATATTTACATTCTACAGCATTATAATTGTAATTATGCTATTGAACTGCCTATTTACAGAAGGGTCCTGGGGTAGACTTTTCCTTAAAATTATTTTTTATTTTTCTCACCCAGGCTGGTCCAGGGTCCATGGTCATGGCAGCTACTATCCAGGACTACCAGAGGACAGAGGCGGACAGACTCAATGAGGTCAAGGGTCACCTTGAGATTGCCTTATTGGAGAAACATTTCCTTCGTAAGTACTTCTTCAGCAGTACCGATCATATACTTGGGTAGTCAGTTCACTGACTGTTTTGTTTTATGTTACTCTCTTACCCCGAACATTTCCTGCTATTATTAGACAGTAATAACAAAGGCTTTAGTGACCCCAAGAACAAATGTCAATGAGCCTTATTGTTCCAAGATGTCGCTCTGGTTTTTTCTGTAAAGTGTTGTGATCATAAACATTGTGGTCATCGGATGTATTGCTTTCTAGATTGCATGTGCCCCTTTTCAGAGTTAACCTTAGTTTCTTTCCTCTAGTGTAGACTAATGAACAGGCATCTGGTTCAATGTGTTTCACTGAGCTGTGTGACCTGTACCACCATCCCGTTAATGGGAAAATAGGGATCAAAGAGCAGCTCTTTGCTGGTTAAAGATCAATAGAGGCACACACATACCACACACACACACACAATTAAGCATAGATTACTAATCACTGTTGTTATCTAATTAATGTGTACTATTTTATTTATGGCCTAATAAAAAAACATGAAAGTGCGTTATATAGCACACAACCTTTTAATCTGTTATACTGTATGATGTCTTGTCATACATCAAAGGTATCAAAACACATATTGTTCTAATTTTAGACCCTCTGTTTGCGTGTGTCAGTGTGTATGTGTGTGGCTTATGGGTACTGTATTACAGAAAAGCAGCAAAGGATAATCGAGGACTTTCATGTTAGTATCTGTAAATCTAGGTAAGATGTATTAATAGGTAGTTGCATAATGGAAAAAAAAACACAAGCTGTAGCGAGTTTTTTGGCAAGTGACCTGAAACTACGGATAATAATATCTGTGAAAAGGCTATGTTTTCTTGAATTAGGATGTAGTTGTTGTGCAGCTGTCCTTTGTTTCAGTCATTCAGAGCTGATAACATAAAAACACTGAGTAGACCAGCAAGGCCAGTAAACTAGGCTAATGGGACATTAGATGCAGTTTCCTAAACTTAAGCATAAATTAGATAATAGATTAATGATAATGAGTTGAATTATTACTCATACTATGATTTAATTTGGTTATTTTTTCCATGTTACTTCTGTGCATTCTGTGTCTTTAGATAGTTTAATTGCAGCCTTATATATTACACAGCAAATTAGAACATCCCTGGATGGAAATATAATTCGCATTTTATTTCTTTTTTTTGTGTCATCTGATGTTTATGTTCATGTGAAAGTGCACTTATTAAAAAAATAAATAAATAAACAGTGCTAAAGCTTTCTCCTTTCTCCCTGGAAGGATCTAAACATTTAGCTATATAAAAATCATCATTCAATTTAACATTTACTTTAAGATTTTGCTTAGAATGGACTTTGGAAAACTAGCAAAGTTGAGCAAAACAAGTACTTTGGAAAATGTATGCTTAATAAACTGTTCTCCTTACTACCACATTTTATATTGTTTTTCCCCTTCACTTGTAACTCATCTTTAGTACTTCTTTGCATCTCCATTGAGAATAGGACTGGAGAGATAGGAAGTATTAGGATAGGAGTATTGTGTATTTGACTTGCTTTTGCTGCAGAGCACTAGAGTGAACTAACTGCTCATGCACTTATTATTGATAGTAGATTATTAGATAGCTAGTCTATTTTGTTCTGTGTTCCTTAGCATCTGCTCCAGATTCCAATCTTAAACAAACTAGCTAGCTAGATTAGTGTGAAAAAGGCACCAATCTATTTACCAATGTTAATCCAGAATATACTGTTAATTAGCTATGTGGATTCATTGTCACTCACCCTACTATTCAGTACAGATATGATGACTCTGTCATTGTCAGAAAGGTCTCTGAGTTGTTTACAGCACCTCATGTAGCAGTGCCATTGGTTTAACTCTCATTGAAGCAAGAGGGACAAGTCCAGGCTTGATAAATTAGCCTCAGTAAATTAGAACAGAACAAAGCCAGTTTTTCAAAGCCATCCTTTTTTTGTGCTTTGAAATTCTGCATAATGTATTTTCACAAGTTCTATGAATCATTTGAGTTTGGTTTCTATGTACAATCTTCTGTTAATAAAGATAAAGAACCTGCATATTTGATTAGTTGATCTTCCGAATCTAATGGAAGTGCTTTTTTTTGTGTCACATATTTGTATAAGTTTCAACAGACACAATCTTCACTTGTTTGCCACAGATAAGCACAAGAAGAACAATACTTGTTTTGTCTACACCTTATATACTTTTGCTGCACTATAAACTGGGCTTCCTTCACCAGGTAATTAATTAAGGGAGTCATGTATTTAAAGAGCAGTAAATGAGAACAGAGATATACTCAGTGTGAGAGTCAGGCTTAATCCATCTTTCAACAAAGAGTGTTGACATAAGAGGTGGTACAATAAAATAATTAGGGTCAACATGAATAGTCAATAAAAAGCATGTGAGTCTAAAAGTGACACTGTGTGACTCTATTGTAAATATCCGTACAATAATCTAATTTGTGTACACCGAAAAAGGCAAAGACAAAATGACCTGTCCTGACATGTTTTTCGGCTCCTCTGTGTCAATAGATAAAAACAAATTTAGAGTTTGTGATACTGATTCTGAATGCCACACAATACTTTAGTGATCTACCCATGTATCATCTGCTCATTCTGTCAATATGTTTGTCAGCTTGACATTTCAAGAACGAATGCATAAATGTTTATAGAACGTATATGGATTTATAACCGAAATAGCAGATAGAAATTCTTTAACAGCCTGGTTACAGTATATTTTAAGGGAATGTAGCGATTAAAATTTGTAACACGAAGGTCTAAACTTGTAGGCAGTGCAGGCATCCCCACTGAAGCTGTTCACATCAACTTGTATTTTCCTTTTTGTTCTAAGAATAGTAGTTTTTCATTCTAACCTCCTGATTCTGTAGTAGAGTACAGTATTTTCATGTTATAAGCAAGAATTTATAGACTTTTTTGTTTTTGTCCATGGATATGACACACATGCCAAACATACTGTCAGTAGAATTTAAGAAGCAATAGAATGTTTCCAGATAATTATTTTTTCCAAACTGAGCACAAGACTTGTAAGAATGTATTCATGGGTGGCACCAGTCCAGTCTTTTTTTCTGGCACTTGTTTGACTGGTGAGCTAGCAATGCAACGTAAGTCATTTGTGGTTCCCTGCAACCTTGTTTAGAGCAAAAACTAATTTGATGTGTTATCTCAGTCAGGAACTCACTCGCATCGCTAGCCTGCTAAATATTTTTAAGCTGTTACTGATTTGAGCCTGTGTCAAGGGTTGTGACGGAGTGCTAAAACTATTGTTTTGCCTACTGGGATAACTGTCCCCTGTCCTTGGAAACACAAGCTTTTAAGGTTAAATAATGGTCTGGCAGGCATACAGAATAGCTGTATATCTGCACTACTGACTTAAATGTACAATGCGTGCTGTGGCCCTGTCGCAAGTAAGGAAAAACACCTGCAATGTATCAGTCACCTTAATCAGAATGGCATGTTGTGACATGAGGCTCATGGGTTAGACTTTGGCTTGATAGCGGGGTACATGATATATGCTGTGACTTGTTAGGGGTATGATTTAGAACTGATGAAAGCTGATTCCATTCTTGCTTGACTCCAAGAGAACAGATTAGTGTTTTTGATTCCATTTATGAATACTCAATATATAACTAATGTGTTGAATTATCGGTGTTAAAGCAGAGCAAATTCACATAAATGTGTCACTGTGGAGACTATATTTATTCAACTTCACATGTTTATATACAACTCAAACCTAGCATTTTATTGGAAGTCTTTTTTTTTAAATATAAGTTACACTTTCTATGAAAGAAGTTCCATGTAGAAGTTTTTATTTATTTTTTTATTTACACAAAGTAAATTTACTTAAATATTTAACAGAACCCTATTAAAACTGACAAACTCTGTTCAATATATTTTATTTCAGAATCAGGTTTATTGGCCAGGTGTGTTGACACACACAAGGAATTTGGTTCCAGCTGTTAGTGACTTTATTTAAACAGAGAAATGTACTTAATTGGCTTTAGGCCATGTAAGCGATCAGTTTTATCTTGCAGGTACAACAATGATTTGCTTGCAGTTATAGTCTAATATAGTTTATATATTTATAGTTTAAATTCAGGTCAACCACACCCCGTGGATGTTTTGTAAGGATTGCTTTGATGAAAGGCGAAAGTGTAATCATTTAATCTTAATTGTACATATTCAGAGATGTTAATAAAAAACAAGCAGGCAGGTTACGCAATGATCCTACAGCAGCCAATTAGAACTATACAAAGCAATGTTAAATAAAGTTATCAGATGAGGGAATATTTGGAGTATAAGGCTTTTTATTTATTTTTTTTACTATGAATGGAATAGAAGTGCAGAGTTTTTGTTTTACAGTGTAAACTACATAATCTTTTTTCATTTGAAAGATTGCTATGCTTGAAGTCTTGGATGTGTTTGCCTCCATTCTTTATCTCACCTTACCTTTGATCAGCACTAAAGGGTCTTTATGACTTGGATAATGCCATTGCTAGAGGCTGAACCAGAGTTGAATTATAGATGAGGATGATTTTGTATTCTAGGTAACCTTGAATGCTGGAGCTGTGGCCTGATTGCACCTGTGTTTAAACTAATTGCAATTGAGTTCTTTTTTGATGATGATGATGAAGGATGTTGAATATAATGATTTACTATATATATATATATATATATATATATATATATATATATATATATATATATATCAGACTGCCTGTTTTATCTAAGGGTTCAGTGTTACAACTGTAAAGTCTCAGTTACAGTCTCCCTGTACTGTGTTGTTCTGTCTTCTTCAGAGGAGGAGTTGAGGAAACTTCGAGAGGAGATGAATGTTGAGACTCTGAAGCAGGAGCTTGAGAAAGAGAGGTTGAAAAGACTTGACCTTGAGCAAAAGATGAATGAAATCCTTAAGACCAGGTATGAGGAGAGGATTTGTTTCTTCTGTTCATGCTTTTAGATTGTTTAATGATTAAATGTATCTTCCGCTAAATAAGTGTATTACTTTCAGACCAGAGGACTCCCCTCCTCCCCCTTCCAAAGCTGGTCCTGCTATCAATGGAACAGGTGAGCTGTGAAGCATTGTGACCTAACATACTGTAGCTCATTTGGCCTGGAACCATGTCAAATACCCTGCACATTTACTGACATATAGACAGCTACATTTACAGTCTTTCTTGCACAATTCATAGGCATAGCCCTTTTTTTTAATACTCTTCTAAAAGCCGAGCTATTGTTACAAAGTGGCAGGGCTATTTAGTTTTGAGAGTTTTTAAAGGGTTTAATTCTTGTTATACCTCAGCAATTTGCCAACCTTTTATTATATTGATTTATTTTCTAAATCACTCATTATGCTTGTTTTTTTGTTAATTACACTATGATGTCAAATGACTATTTCAGTGCACCTTTAAATTATTACTACAGAAATGACAGCATATCAGGGTAAAGCCAATTATATAAATTTATAATTTAAATTGCAGCCATCAGCACTGTTGATGTTAACACTTTCTGACCAATCAGAACTCGACAGCACAGTGGTATAAATGGTATTAATTAAAAGAGAAGCCAAAGACTAAGTAATAGTAGTAGTAGTAGCGAAATCAAGTAAATCACCCTCCTTGACAGTGCATTTGTGCTTTGTGACAGGAGAAAAACAGAAGGAATCTGTAAGCTCAAAGCTTTGGAAGTGGCTGTATGAGCGCTTTGGCGTGTACATGGAGGACTTTCGCTTCCAGCCGGAGGAGAACATGGTGGAGACGGAGGAACCACTCAGCGCTAAAAGGTGAAGAAAATCTGTCACTCTCATCCTTATTATAAAGCTTCTTCCCGGCTAGAGAGACAGCCAACACAGCAGGACAGCTGTGAATGTCTGACTCTGTTGGTGAGAAACCTTTTTGCACCTTTTTTGACGTAAGATGGATAATTCCAATGGGCTTTGTGACATGACGCTTCTCACAGTCCCCAGTAGTTTAGATCATTTTATAACAAAGTGTGATAAAAGTGCGATTACATTCTATTGATGAAAATGTTTATATGCTAGTCTTTAAACAGTGTATAACAGTTTTGTGTAGACAGATAACATTTAATTAAGAAAAGCTTTTTTGCTGTTGTTTCACTGAGGCACGTTGATGAATTGCTATATTGTTTGTTTGTTTTTTTTTGAGACCATTCAGCACTCGTTAGATGTTGTTTCTCTTGTAAATAATTAACTATGGTCCTTCTGCTCTTGTTACAGATTAACTGAAAATATGAGGCGACTCAGTAAGTATTGTTGTGACAGTAATAATTGTAAATTACATTATATGTCTACCAGACATTTTCAGGCTTGGAACATGGACAAATGAATTACTGTAATATTTTCCCTCTATAGTTAGGTAAGGTATGATTCTGATTGTCTCTGTGTGTATCATTGTGTTTCTAGAGCGAGGAGCTAAGCCTGTCACTAACTTCATGAGAAACCTTTCTGCCTTATCCAGCTGGCACTCTGTCTACACATCCGCCATCGCCTTTATTGTGAGTACAGTCAAAAAACAAAAAAGCAGCATTCTCGTCACTGATAGGTCGAAAACTGAAAATCCTATCAACTTATCTGAATATTCTCTTGTTAAATTATTATTTTTAAATAAAAGTATATTTTTATATATATTTATAGCAATCATTCTCATATCATGGAAGCATAGCCAAGTAATCTGTGATTCTGAACAAGAGATTGCAGTAAATAACATTTTATTTTTATTGTAATAATTAGTACCCTAATATTCTGCACTTTATGTAGCTTTATGTTGTAGCTCTATGTTGTTTAGTGTAGCACCAGGGTCCTGGAGGAATGTTGTCTCGTTTTTACTGTGTACCACTGTGTATAGTAGAAATGACAATAAAAGCCTCTTGACTTGACTTGACTTCTTACTCATGATAAGTCAGATCTCAGCAGTAAATGTCTTCAATAATTTTCAATCTTAGTACAATTCGAATGAAATACTTATTGATGTGCTGTTAAAATGTTTTGAAAGTACATCTAACTGGTTTTTGTTGTGTAGACTAAATACAATAATACACATTTGAATTATGTTGCTAAAACTGAAACATACTGTATAACGGTTATATAATTTACAATATAGAGATTATTTTCTTTCTTTTGTTCACAGATCTATATGAATGCTGTGTGGCATGGCTGGGCAATTCCGATGTTTCTCTTCTTAGCTATTGTCCGGCTGTCTTTAAATTACCTCATAGCAAAGTAAGTTGAATGTCAATTCATGTCTGTTTTGTATAATTGAATCTATTTATGCATGATAGATTATTTTTGTTGACGCATGACATGCATGTAGCTATAATTTAAGCTTTTACTTACAGCATTAACATGCCGGTGTCTGAATTTTGGCATCTCTAATAAAAATGACCCGTAACATAAATATAATACATCAAAGCAGCATGGTAATATTCAGGCTTCTACCTAAGCTGTCTTCCTGCCTAAACTATGTTTAAAGAAGCAGGAAACCAAACACAGCGGTCAGTTTGCCCGTTGAAGATTGTTGAAGTGTGATTTTTCTCAGTGAATGTCACACTTTGCTCAAATTGCTGAACAGCAAAATGGACATAAGCCAGATCACTTCACATTATATTAAGATAGCAACTGTCAAAATGTTTTTGATGCAGTCAGAAGGAAGTCTTTAAATGCTTTTACTTTTAGGGGTAAACAGATATTAAAATGCCATCAGTTTACCTTTAATTGGAATGTATGCAATTAAAGTATATTTTTCAGTTCAGAAAAGTAAGTAGTTTTTAGAACCATCTACATTAGAAAATGTAAAATGAGATCGTGTGAGAAATTTCTCCATGATTTTTGAATGCTGTGTTATTGTTACAGAGGCTGGAGGATACAGTGGAGTATTGTGCCTGAAGTGTCTGAGCCAGTAGTAAGTGGTCATCAATTTATATATATATATATATATATATATATATATATATATATATATATATATATATATATATATATATATTTATTTATTTATTTTTTAACTCTGTTGATAATTTGTAGTAATGTTATTAAGAAAGTTAAATGCTACAGACTATTTTTAGTCTACAACAAAGTAAACAGAAAAAAGGTGAGATACTATATATAGCATCTTTTCTTTTCCCTACAGGAGCCTCCAAAAGAAGAATTGACTGTCTCTGAGAAGTTCCAGTTAGTGCTGGATGTGGCACAAAAAGCGCAGGTACATTGTGCCAAGTTGCTGCAGTAGAAAGTAGAGCTGCCATCAAAGAGAGCAGTCAAATAACATTTTAGATGTCAAGAGTAAACTTTTTACATGCTGTCTTTTCACAGAACCTGTTTGGAAAGATGTCAGATGTTTTGGAGAAAATCAAAAAGTGAGTACTTTGAATAACTTGTGTGATTTCCTATATAAAGACCTATAGAACAAATATATTTTGAAATAAACATATAATGCACACAATACAAAGCAGGATCAGATTGTATGTAAGGTACAGTATATCAGTGCATGTGTAAGACACAATGTTCGTAGAGAAAGATGGGTATATAAATATATTCTCATTTGGTTCATGTTGAGATATTTTTATCCACAGTGTATTTCTCTGTGTATTTTGTAGCCTCTTCATGTGGGTGCAGCCTGAAATCACTCAGAAGTTGTACGTTGGTCTATGGATGGCGTTCATTGCATCTTGCCTGCTGCCATACAAACTCTTGGGTTTCATAATCGGTAAAACATATTTATCATGCCTTTGTTTTACCGTCTATAGAACTAAGTCTCTGTATCGTTGTTATATTCATACCTGAAATATTTGTTATCAATAGGGCTTTATGCTGGAATCAAGTTCTTCATGATTGACTTTATCTTCAAGAGCTGCCCCAAACTTAGGGACAAATATGACACACCGTACATTGTATGGAAAAATCTGCCAACTGACCCACAGCTCAAAGAACGTCAGAGCGGCAACATCAGCAGACGGGTAAAAGTTACTGTTTCATAACCACAAAATTACCTAGGATGTGCTCCTAAAATATTTTTTAGGATTTCTTTGAATTGTGTTGGAAACATTACTGTTACAACACACTGGATTTTTTTTTGTACTTAATAGTCTGTCACACTTCTGTTTTTATTCTCAGCTGTCTGGCTTTGAAAAGGTAGGGATATAGTGGCATCTGGTTTCACAGCAGTGCCACCACTGTGTGTGTGTGTGTGTGTGTGTGTTTGTGTGTGTGTGGACAGACACATTTTTTTATGCAGAACCTACATTTCTTCTGGCTAATAGATCAAAAACCTACAATTTTGAACTTTTGAAACATTTAAACACCAGAAGCAGTTTTTCTTTTCATTTAAATAATACATGGAGTGACATAGATTAGATATTATAACAAAATAAGAACAAATAAAATAAACTTGCTTAAAACGTTTGTTTTTGTGTATATTAGACACTAGATATGGTCAAAAGACTGTTTATATGCAAAACTAGGTAATTTAACGGTATAAAGATTTACTTTGACCAAACAAATATATAAATGCATATATGTTACACCTTAGTTTAATTGAAAACACCTCTATTACCATTAATAACAGCTTTACACACTCATGGCATGCAGACAGTTCATTTCTCCAGACAGCTGAAATATTTTGATATGCCTCCAAAGTTGTTCTTCATTAGTTGGAGATTTCTTACTGACTTTGTGATCCAGTTCATCCCAGAACAGTTCAGTAGGATTTAGATACAGTTTATATTGTGATAAATAGCACTCCAGCCGACTGTTTGCACCCTAAATTCAGAGCTTGGACATAGGCTTCGGCTCATTGTTTTGTTGTTTGCTGAAGTTGGTCCGCATTCCAGATGGAATTGCATTGTGCTGAAGTATATCAGCTGAATGGTAGCCATGTTGATTCAGTATTCATTTTAACAGGAATAAGTTTCCATCATTTCCTGCTCCAAAACTATTAAGCTTCCACCTCCATGTTTGGCTGTGGGTGTAAGGGTGTCTGCTAACACATTTTCTCCTGTTTTCCACCTTACATAAGTTCTTCTGTTAGAACTTTGTTGCATATAAACAAAATAAAAATACATGTATATCCAAAATGATCAAAGACTAGGTGTTTCCAAACATTTGACAAGCACTGTAATAGAAAAATAAAAATAAATGATGTAAAGTAATGTTACGGTTGATGTCTTTTGATCCACAGCCATTAGAGTACTACAAGTTTCGCCCCCTGTGATTTTCTAATTGCGTATGTGAGTGCGTGTGCGTGTGTGTACAGAGATTACAATAGTACACTATCGTGGTCTGTGGAACAATCAGAAATAGTATCAGTAAAGACATCAGAACAGCCAAGCCTAAATAATAGATACATTTCTGATGTATATTTTATTATGCATTTCTCAAATGCAATCTTGGCTTTTCTTTTGTAACTGTTTTTTAGTATATTCGTTTCTAGGATACATTTAGCAAGTCATTTACATGACTGTTGTGTGTAATGGGATCAGAATGTCTTCTCAAATGTTTGCTGTGTTAAAAGCTTTTAAATGAATTAATATCTATTTTCAAATCTTTGGTTGGATTTTATTCGGATTAGGGTGTTTCTAATAATAACCTTGTTATTCTGGTCATATATACTGGTCATATATACTGTAAATGCACATGTTTACAATACTCAAATAAGTATGCAATGTTCTTTTGTAAATCTGTGCATATGTGACCCATGCTATTGAGCTTTGCATGCTCTTACTGATGTCTGACAGCCAGAGAGAAAAAGGAAGGGCAACACTTGCAACATAGGTCTACACAGTTTTGATGAAGTCACTGTTTCAATGAGGATGGGCTTCTTTGTTTCATTCTCAGTCTGGCATTTATGTTCTTCAGTTGATCAGCAGATTGATCCTGCATCAGCACAGAGGTGCCCTAACAGTCCTGTGCCTCCCTGTATCTCTATTATTACCATTTTGTAAGCAGATTTGTCTTCTCCTTGCAGCAGATCCAGCCTGTTGTGGCACGTGGCAACCTAGTGACTGGGGTGCCATGTGGTGTTGGCCGTGATGAGGAGGGAGGGCGAGCTTACAGCACTAAAAGAGGTCCTTTCCATGAAGTCTTCAGCCTGTCTGAGAATGAGCGCCCCCTACCAGGTAAAGAGCTTGCAACTTAAAACAGATTTCATAAGAACATGGGCAGTGCATTAGCTTGTATTGCTTATACATGAGGTGTATGCTGTTGATACTATGTAATTTGGTAAAATAATAGATACTATACCAAGAAAGGTTTATGGACACTTGACCATAAGATTCATATGTTCTTGTTGAACATCCCATTCCACATTTAGTCCACATTTGCTATTGTAATAACCTTCAAGCTTCTGAGAGGATTCTGTAAAACATACCTTCATGAAGCTGGCATTGTGCACAGGGACCCTGTCATTTTGGAACAGGTTTTGAGTCTCCTAGTTCAAATGATGCGAAAATGTATTGCTTTCGCATAAAGATCATTCCTGTACAGTTGTGTCCTGTACATGAGAACATAACTCTTCCATACCAGTGAGTGTCAGTAGTCTCTATTCAGCTTCCAAACCGAATACCAGAAGAGCTAGGACTGTGAATATATAAAGCAAGCAGCTTTAATAGCTGCTACTATTCTTATATATTTCATTGGATAAATATTATGCTAATTTTGGAGAGAGAATGTGAGAAACTTTTTGAAACTGTTTAGTTAGCGATCCTTCAAACAGCTGTAGTTCAGACTACAGGGAGTAACGGGCACCAAAACCTGGCAACAAGTGCACTGATTGGAGAGGCTTGTGTTGTTCAATAATTGTTTAATTTAAGCAATTGTCTGTGACATCAGCCAGAGAAAAAGCCAAACCGGTCGACCTTTAGTTGTGTGCCTTAAACTTTGTGGTAACAGTTTGGGAAAGAAACACATATGGCTGGAAAAGTTCAAGTTTATTTCTATAACACTTTTCAAATTGACATTGTCTCAAAACAGCTTTACAGAACTTGAGAATTAAAGTGAATTATGTGTATTTATCCCTAATTAGTAAGCCTGGGCGACTGTGTACCAGAATCAAAAGAGTAACCCATACTCATTTGGGTAATATCAAGGGTGTGATTATAAATCTTAAATCAATACAAAACACTGGAGAGTGAGAACTACCATGAATACCAGAGTGTGTGTGACTATAAGTAATGTCCTTTCTACAGTCTTATACAGTCAGTTCACTTTGTGGAACCAGGAGCTACTGAGCAACTCATAAAATAGCTCAACATTTAAGATCATCATAGATCCAACACCAACCATGCCAGAGCCTTTAAACATTAAAAGTCAGGTGTCCCAATACTTTTGTCCATATAGAGTATAATTCAACTGTGGTTGTAGTTTGGATGTATTTTTATTTTACTGCATAAAATCAGCAAATTCTTTGTGTTGTGTTCAGTATGCGAGCATGGGTGGCGCTGCTGCTTGATCAACAGGGACAGGAAAATGCCTACTGACTACATACGTAATGGCTACCTCTACGTGACAGAAAAGTATGTCTTTATCTTTCCTTGCACATACAATCAATTATGGCTAATAAATTTCATGATGAAATGAAAATTCTGATTAATCATCTGCTTAATGAAATGTTTATAAAACTGTCAATTAAAAATGAACAACAATTAGATTTTTCACCAAAGAAACTGTAGCTCATAGTAACTAGGTAGACATGAGAAAAAGTTGACAGGGCCTTTATTGATTACTATTCAGTTTTTGCTGTTTATAAAATAATGAGATTTAGAAATTTTAATGTGTGTCTTTTGTCCTGTAGCTACTTATGCTTTGAAAGCTCTAGCTCTCGTTCTGCATCATCTAAGAAGAATAAAGTAATCAAACTCCAAGACATTACAGACATTCAGAAGGTACAAATCTACCTTAGTGCCATGCTGTGTATTGTTTTATGAATTCTTTCAGGTTATGGAAAGCTATTCTCTATATAATTATATGACTTACCTTTTTAACAGTATAAGGTTTTGTCAGTATTGCCTGGATCTGGGATGGGAATCTCAATTGCCACACCATCTACTCAAAAGGTACGAAATCAATATCCTGCAAAGGGTTATAATCCATCCAGATTGTTTCTTTTAATTGTGACCATGTTTATGTTACTTTTCTATGATCCTCCAGCCTCTGGTGTTTGGTGCCATGATTCACCGAGATGAAGCTTTTGAGGCCATCATCACCCAGTACACAAAGATCATTGGTGCCACTCCCCCTGTCACAGTAACAAACTCAGAAACGTAGAACATGTAGTGAAGAGTTTTGCTAAAGCTCCAGTTTTAACAAGGAGCCTTCATCTGAGGAGCAGCTTCTCATTCTCCTCTTCAAAGAGGTGCAGGGATACAGAAAACAATTATAAAAAGGAATCCATGTCCCTTTGGGTGCCTGTGCTATGTTGTTAGAAAAGTGTTTTAAATGGCTCCTTTTTGATGAGACGTTTGCACCAGTGTTTATCGTGTATCTCGTTTGGGAATTCACAGAGTACCACTGAAATGCTATTATGGAACAGGAGCTGGTTCTCCTCACAGTTTCTCATCATGATTCTCTTTTTGTGCATCATGTTTGTGCCCTATATGTAAACAAAAAAGTCACCTAAATTTTAATGCTGGAGCTGGTTCTTCTTGTTGTTTTTAAAACTCTTCTCACCTGTGTTTCTTTATGTTCTCTCAGATTAATTTTAACTTTTCTTTTTGTTATTTTTATTGTATCGCTTCCGGCCTTGCACATAAAGACTCTCTGCAGTTTGTGGTGCTGAGATACAGGGAATTGCCAGGGGTGGAAGCATCATCTCTTATGAAGTTTAGATCTGCTGCCCATTCAGAAGTGCTCAAACATATAAAAACATGGCCTTGTGCTTTAAACCTCTATGCTGCAAGTATAGATTTTACTGGGAAATTATGTTGGAAAGCTACTGAATACTACAAACCACTTCCTGTTCAAAATTACAATCCACACTTACAGTTACTCAATTGATAGGAAATTTGTGGACATTAAGAATTTGGATTATCAGTAATGTTAAGAAAATAGACTTTCCACAAAGGGACAGTAAGCAGTAACCAGTTTATTTTTAGAATAAAAGAAATTGCTAAGCAGGACAGTTGAGGTGGGATTTTGAGATGGTGTAGATTGAAATATTGGTTGAATTAAAAGCATGAATTTTTTAACATTTTTTATGAAATGGACAAGTAAAAAAAAAAAAAACTTGAACCAGTGTGAACTGAGTTTTAAAATCACATGGCAATCTGATATTATTTCAATGTGTGCAGTACAGAGCTGTGTGGGATGAACTTTCCATGCTAAAACACAGCATGTAACACTGTCTCCTCTCTACAATTTAAACCTTCACTCTTATAAATGTACCAACATATAAGGAGTAACTTACTGTTGTAGAATTGTGTGTGCCACATACTGTAAACTGAACTCTATTCCTGTAGCCACCGTGGGAATATTCTTACAATTCATCCCACTGTTCTGTCTGCACTGTCCCCATTCCCATGCAGCCCTATAGTGTGTAACAGATGCACCTTAATGGTAGTGCGCTCTCCTGCTCAACTTCAAATAGGGGTAGGAACCATAGAGTTGACCATGCAGAGTAATCAGTGTTTGCGCTGAATCACACATTTCTTTTATTCTGTATGCTCATTCAATAAGCACAACTGCACCATAAGTCTTATCATGAACTGAATGTGTAGAAGGCATGACTATATGTTCTGCTCTTTCATCTTCCTGTTTGCTGTGTTTAAAATTGTTACCAAACTTGAACTATTATGTGCCCCATGCTGCAGCTATGCTTCCATTAGCTGACTCTTTGCACAAACGTACCTTTCAGCTAAACATATAGGCCATGCAAAAAAAAAAAAAACAATCTCTAGACATATTCAACCTAATATCTATCCATTCTTTGTGTAGCATGTGTGCGATTTTCAGAGAAACATTTTTCATAATAGTTGTTTAAGGGCAGTCATCACATTCTGTAATGAACAACTTTGCCATTACAATAACGATAATCAATTCAGTTTAAATCATTCCACATTTAGTTCCCATTTGCTGTTATAATAAACACCTCTCTTCTGGGAAGATGTTCCACTAGATTCTGGAGTGTGCTTATGGAGATTTCTGCTCATTCAGTCACAAGGATTTTAGTAAAATCAGGTACTATGCAGGGTGAGGAGGATTCGGGTGCAGTCAGGTGTTTAATAAGGTTTAGTTCAGTTTTACTCACTGTAGATTTACCGAAATACATTTCATGTTAAAAGAAGGTTCAGTGTAACCATAGTTCGAATAAGATATCTTTATTATGCACAAAATGGTTTATGGTTCCTGCAACATTTCTTAGGTACAAATCTTTGACTGTTTGGTAGTGCACTAAACCTAAGTCTATTTATTTACACTCAGGTGAAAGTGTGTTTACTGCAAGCTATATCTATTATTGTAGCTTATTCTATCTGAAAAAGTAGTTCCATGTTACAGTAAGTGTAAATAATAAAGGTCTATGCTTAAACTTCACAGAAAAGTTTTGCATAAACATTTACTGACTGCCCTTAGGCTTCTATTATATATGGATTTCAAGTAAAGAGTTTTGTTTTCCATTTTACAAAGTACAGAGAAATTTGTTGTCTGTCGTAGTTGCCCAAATGCTACTACAGGCACAATGAAAACATTTTAATCTAATTTATATCCCAATAGATTTAACTGTAGCTACCCAATAAATTCACAATGTGGTGGGTCTCTCCTACTGCACCTTCAGCATAGCTAAAAAAAAAAACTTTTTGTGCTTCTCTAGAAGACCTAGTTTCTGTAGTACCTTTACTTACTACTTGATAAACCATTAGGAATCCAAACATGCCTTTTTTTTTTAATTCAGCAACAATTCTATGATGCCAGTCAATTGTAAGAAAGAGGGAAAAACTCCCCATGTGGATATCACTCATTACAGCCTATGTACTCTTCTAGCCACATGACCCTGTGCTTACCAGCACTTCACAAAAGTAGCATTTGTGTATGTGTGGTAGTGTTTCTGTTCCTGCTGCTTCGGCACATTTTTCTCGTTAATTAGCTGTCAGTTTCTGACACAGTTTTCTTTACATATTTTCCTCGCTGTTTCCATGAGTTACCACTGATTTCCCACTTGATGTTCAGTGCTGTAACTAAAGTTTAGGGTTCTTATTAAGTGTAAAAGCAATCAGCTAATACATTGAATCGTTTACAGTTTTCAGTTGAGGTTTAAAACACTGTAATTAATGTAGCTCACAATTAATCATAGGAAGCGTATGACCTCAGTGAGGAGCCAGACGACATACAAGAGAAGAAGCACAGAATTTACTGGAAAGGATTTGCCAAATATTATGTCTGTATTAATGTTTGTTGTTTGCTATGCCCTTTACCTGCTCTGTTTACAGAGTGAAATAGTTGTTTTGGCCTAGTTTGAACCCTAGAGAGATCTAGGGGCATGAGAATGGGTCTACTGTTTTTTTGTGCTGTGTGTGGTACTGTAAGGTACTGAGGGTTTGAGCTAATAGGGTTTTTTTGTTTTAGTCTTTTTTATTTTATTTTTTTTAAATCATTCAGCTCATTCAACATGAGGACATTCTGTTTCACTCATTTTGATGTTTTGTTTTATTTTTTTTGTTTAGATTTGGTTGTCTGTGTTTATACGTTAGCCAAAGACTAACAGTGTTTTTAAATACATATTTCTAGTGGAACCACTTAAAAAAAAAGACATGTATAAAACACATTAAATCATTAACCTTGAATCCATACATTGATGTTTTTATAACTAGTTGCGCATGCTGTTAAATGTTCATTATGGTTATTTTTCTTTGGTTCTCAATAAGCTGTTGCGCTGCCCTGTGATCAATGAAAGAAAGATTTCACACAAAAAGAATCATATTAAACAAGCCTCTGAGCAGTTTTTAAAGAAGTTGTCTAATATTAATTTTTTTGTATCTTTTTTTCTATTTAAGTAAAATAGACTATATATATGTGTGTGTGTATATATATATATATATATATATATATATATATATATATATATATATAGTCTGGGTCTTGCACACTTTTTTATGTTATTTTTTGATTGATCAGAGCTTGGGTCTTTATTGTTAGCCTTTGTTATATCTGAATATCTGAATGCAAAGCAAATATTCAGTCTAACAACCATCCCAAACAAATCCCTATGTATATATATCGCCTAGTGAGGGTTGATCTAACCCTGTTTGTATTTGTGTGTTTAAGATGTTTAAAAAGAAAAGTTATGAGTGCCTTATTTCTACACAGACATCTTCATGCCACTAGAGGGCATCATTGCTATAGGTTTAGAACAGTGTCTGGGAGTCTTGCTAAAAAAATATACCTCAAAATAGTCATAGCAATCAATGGTTGTTTGAAAGAGTTGGAGATCAGTGTTCTTGTTAACATAAGATTCTGTGATTAAGCATAAAAGACTACAAAACATTTTCATTTCCTAATAAAAAGATTTCCTTATATAAATAATTATATATTATAATATATAAGTATTATTATAATTATAATATCTTTTTAAAATTTCATAGTTATAAACATAGTTTATGAACTGAATGCTAATAATAAATTATTAATATAAAGCAATTCTAGAGTATTTCAATCAAAAGTAAATTTATTAATAGCATTACACAAATCCTTACAATTAAACTACTATAACAGAAACTGCTGTGTAAAATGAATTCTGTATGAAAGAAAAGCTTTGCTTTTTAAATGCCATGTCCTGTGTTATATATATATTGATTATGTATGTAGATGCAGAAGGAAGCTGTGTGTTTGGATATACTTTTGAATCACCACTGTAACCATAACAACTTGTTCACTTTGTTGTGGACATTTATAGTAACTAGTTCCCAGCAGTGCAGACGGAGGATCCTGTCCCAGATAAAGTTACAACTGACCTGTAGTGCATCATAGCTGGCCTCTGAAGCTATGATATATGTGTAGACACACATCAATCTTATGTGCAAATTTATATGCAGCTCCAAAGAAGGGTCACATAATGGCCATGTTATTACAATGGTGAGTGTGTTATGAGTCAAAACTGACCCAGTGGATTTTATCTGCTTTTCTGAATATGGGCCAGAAATGACACAATTGCAGCCAATTCTGTATTTTATTTCTGGGACAAAATTGTCTGGCTGTAAAATTACAGTTTTTCCAAAGTTGTACATTGGTTGAGCTTTGGGCAGGAAGTATTAAGCAATACAGTATACCCAAAATGTTTTAGAAAATATGTAACAAACAAAGTATAATCAATTTAACTGTATTTCTTTCCTATTAAATATATGGACAGGATGGAGAGAGGGATTTATTATGATATTACTTACTATTGGGTGGCGCTCCATGGCAGCTGTGAGAAACTTAGCCAAGTATCTATGTTTTATACATTGGCAGGAAGAAAACACAGTTAATAGTATTAGTAATCCAATGTTTATCACACTGGTTACGTTTCAAAACCGCCAGCGATAAACGAAAAACCGCGATAAACGGACACCACCCCAAAAATGCTATTTTATGTATACAGTACTGTACTGTAATAACATTTTGCTTCATTTTATAATTAATAGTTATATTTTGATTTATAAGTTTTATTGTTTTAACATAAAACTCTCTAAAAACAATTTCCTAAAGTTTTTTTTTTTTGTCTATCTACAATTTAGTTATGTGGCAAATGTAATACCGCGATAAACCAGTGGGGGGCGAGATTCAAACCGCGGTAAAGCGGAGGATTACTGAATATTAATAAAGTCACAAAGTTTTCATGACCTTAGTATGCTAGTTTAATTCATATAGAATCATGCAATTCTTTTATAGATAACCTAAAAAGTTTATTTATTCTAGTCTGGGTTGTGATGGGTCACTGAACACGAGGCAACACCATGGTGGGACAAAATTGCAGAGCTCCATGAACACAAACATTTACACAATTACCATAGTTAATTAAGAGGAAATCTGAGAACCTGACAGAAACAGACATGGTACATGTGCCCTGATGCTGTGAGGCGCACTGATACCGAGTGTAGATTCAATTTAGAAGCCTTGGCAAACCCTAGACCTCTACAATTTGGTATTTTTCAGTCTTCAACATAAATCTCAGTTTTTAAAAGCAATAATCTAAGAATCATTTATAATATACAGAGCCTTTGGAAATATATTTATTAAAAAAAAAAATTTATGTAAAAGTGTACCAATATGATTTTTGCTGACACTCTGAATCTTGCAGAGAAAAACAAATACTTTCATCGCATATGTTTCTAGCTTTTGCTTGTACAGGAGAAAACTGTTGCTTTTAAAATCTATGAAAATGAAACTCCGGTATTCTTCCTGATTTATAACCAGTACATATCTATGTTGAACAGGATGTCTTGTGACAAGACTCTGCAAACATTCCACCTCTGGAGACTGAGTGCATATACTAAAAAAGGCCAAAGCCTAATCAAGGAGTGTAATCATAATCCGGAAAGAAGCAGTGGTTGAGAGGTGTATGCAACTGTCCAGCCTTCCGGATCTCTAAGCTTAGGTTTCATTCCCTTGCTTCATGCCTTGCTTACCTATCAGTATAAACATGTCCATCAACCCAGCTGTCAGCGTGCTAAAATTGGTGGCAATCAAACGCTAGGAACTGGCGCGATGCCGTGTCTCTGTATCAGCTTTCCTGGGAGGAAGCCTTGATCTGCAACACCTTTGAAGAAATTGATCTGTGAAAGAGCTCAAGGAATGAACCCACTGAGCTGTAACAGCAGGTGCTCAGAGGTTTACTCAATGGCAATAAACATTTCTGTAAGTGAAATTTTGTCACTTCCCTTGGACAAACGCTGTCTTCATTGGTATACATGCATTCACATAAGCACACTTTCCCTTGGAGATGTGGGCTAATGGTGGCTTAGCACCTGTTACTGGAAAGAAAAACTGCTTCTGTTTACATCTTATCAACTGATACTACTGAATGAAGGTTTTCATACTGGATGTGATACCCTAGCCAAACCAAACCAAGATCCTGGCATAGTGACAGAATGCTCCAGAAGCCGACTGGAGGAGCTGATGACTACTTGGATTATGCCTACTAAAAATCTTCCATATTTTAATTAACACACATGCCTTTGCTAATATAGTTTGCTGCACAGCTCACTGAGCAGTGTTTTCTGTTTTATGAATGAACACAACCCTCATGGCCCCTGTTCATCTATATTAACTTTAGACACTCACAGAAGGTGGTAGTGACAGGAGCCATTGCCTGTGAGCTCATGAACTATATCAAGAACAAGTTTCAATTTAGGCTCATTCAAGCTACATTTAGATGCAGATCTACTGTACCATGAAGATGTGTTAAAAAACACAAGGTTTGGCATGGTCTGGCATCCATGGTGGAATGTAAATGTCAATAGGTTACCACAAATAAAGTTACTCTAACAAAACAATGTTAAACCTTAGACGGAGCATTCAATGTCAATTCATCTTCACTCCAAGGGTCTGAAATGAAAACAGTACGTATGTTGAAGGGCATGGACGTATCTTGTTTCTGCAGGGATGTCCTTCATCTACATGGGTGAGGCTGCTGCAATCTATAAAGATATGATATTTCCCACTGTCAGAGTTTTATACTCCTGGGAATCCCTGCCATCCATTCTCTGGCAAAGCATTATTTCCTGTTGGCAGAGCCAAAATCTAAAAACTGCTGTGTCGTTCTATTAAAAGATATAAAAAGCATGTCTGAATTGATTGGCAGTTTTAAATCTTTTTTTTTTTTATGTATAGTAGATAGAATCAAACTATGATTGCTTTGCATTATCACCTGCACACAAGCTATATGTGGGTAAAAAAAATATTTAATAATTAGGTCCAGTTATCATTTATATTGTAGCAGTTAGAAACAGCAGTTACAAACATCATCTGCTTTTGCTAAATTGAGAAGAAATAATTTGCTTGTCATGTTACCAAAAAAACAAAACTTGCTAACTCTCCAATCCTGAAGACTTACCTGTGGCCAAGACAAATATGGTTTACAATGTGCTGGCACTAAAGATTTCTTCTGTGAATGATAAATAAGCATGAAAAGAATACAAAAGCTCAACCAGGGAAGCCAATTTTACCAGATACACTTATTACAGAAATGTATAAATAGTTGTTTGCTAGCCTGCTAATAAATATTTGTTAACAGGATATAAGTGAACATGACTGCTTTAGCATCTCTTTCTGATTGCAGCACATTCTGTTGTCATTTGTGTCCCAAATGCCAGTTACCTAATATTGACTTCTGTAAATACTATACTGTGTTTGGGGCAATAAACCTGAGGACTTGTGTTTATAGTTGAATCCTAGCTATTGTAATATTCAGTATAACTTCAGTAGTGTGAATGCACTATTTCTTAATTGTATATGTTTTTTTGTTAAGAACTTTTAAAAATATGATTATTATTATTAGACTATGCGAGTGTCCATCAAACAGGTCTCTATTAGTTTGTACTATGAAAATAAGCATTAATATAAATCACATGTGTAAGTGAATTCAGCAGTGGACAGTAATTAAGTAAATGTAATTTGTTACTGTACTTAAGTAGCTTTTTCACATTTCCATTTGGGAAGATTTTAACTTCATAACGTTCCAATGTCAAATATCTTTCTTGAAAATAACTACATTTTGTGAAATCAGTCTTCCTTTTTATTTATGATTGGATACAAACTTAACTGGTCAACCATGTAGCAAGCTACCAATCAGGGTAGCGCACTTGCTCCATTTTGAACTTGTGTTGATTGTGTTTGGTTTAAAGGCAAATGCTTCTGTACTTTTACTCAAGTGAACGTTTACAGAGAGCACTTTTGGTAATAATTTGCCTAGTAATATTTTACCTCTACTTAATCTTAACTACATGTTTTGTGTACTTCATCCACCACTGATTGAACTGCATGAGGCTTCACTGTCAGAGCTGTTGTTATAGAAATTTAATCCACATCTTCCAACCAATCAGATTAAAGAATTCAATATGACCAGAAATATTGGAAGTTATACATATACATATAATTTCTTTACAATTGAATAAATATCCTTAATCCTCTGATCAGCTTGACCCATCTTCAGCATGTACTCTCAGAACACAAGAAACTCATATGCAGTCAAACCTGTGATATACAGTACTATTCACTACAAATACAAATAAAAATCCAGAACATTGTAACTCAGTGGCTTAGTACGTAAGGTATGGCTGCTAGTATGATGAGTGGTGACTCGTTTTGCCTCATGTAGACAGTCTGTCAGTGAACACAGCAGGGTCACAAATTATCAGCAGGAAGCACATGTATGTCACTTGATGCTAGAGCCTAAACTAGGATCCGGAGTATCTACGAAATCTACGGAAGGGTCTCACAGAGGTGTGGCTCAGATTTTTTCCCTCATCTTTTGAGTAAACAAGAAACAGTTAAAGGCATTTCTGCAGAGCTCAAATAAATCCTAGCATCCTTTTCCCAAACACTCTTGAATATTTATTTTGAATAGTCAATTTCTAGCAGAACTAATCCTAAAGAAACTTACAGCAAACACGAAGAAATATAAAGAGAAATATCGCACAAAACTCTACATTCATACATAAATAATGAGATTTTTATTCTGAATATTATTCTAATGAATATTAGTGGGTTTTCCTACATAATTATTCACACTGTGTGCTCTCTTTTAAATCATCAGCCTTGCAACTTGTTCCTCATGTTCATAGCTGTAAAACCAGAGTCTGTAACTGCTGGGAGTGTTATTTTGGCTTCCTTACCATCTTGTCCTCAAATGGAGCTCAGATGCCACTCAAGCCTGAAGTTTCCATTGCCTTGATTTTTACGAGGACCTTGTGTTCACTGCTTCAGTAAATGGGAGCAAAATTGGTCTTGATATGCTTTCTCTGTGTGTTTCTTCATTTTTATTATCCATGTCAGATGTTAGGTTAATTATAAAACGGATCGCATTTCTTGGAGCATTACTTAGAATACTTTGGATATTAGTGAAAACATATGACTAAAGCAATCAGTGCATGGCCCAGTTAGCAATGCTAGCTGTTTTAACTGGTTTGCATTGTGTATTGTATACAATTATGGGACTAAACTTGTCCATAATTCCCACTGTCAGAACACAACCACAACTTAACCATGATAAAAACGCATCTCACAGCAGCACACGTTAACTGAAATGACACACATTATTGTTTAATTCGGTCCATTTTTGGCCCCGAATTCAAAAGCTGTTAAATAAATATGGGTACTTATGCTGGGATATATTGTTTGACTATGTACTTTTAATTACCATAAGTGTGCCTAAACGTAAACAAATTTAGCTTGGAATCTTGAGGGTAAGTGAGCTGCTGTTGGACACATAGTTGTCTGCACATTCTTGCATTAAAACGTTATGTAAACAGTTTAAAAAGTGTAAGGTACCATGATGCTGAAGTATTACAAAACGAAAATCTAAACTGATGTAAAATAATCAAGAACATTGCTAATTCTTTGAGCTTTTTATAAATGTCACGCATTTTGCGTCTTTAACAGCCCTCCTGAGCTAGAAAAATCAAGTCATAATCACTGTCACTGTTGTGATATCCTATTTCAGTGGCTTTTAATGAACACATGACGATCAGATTTGCCTGCTTTTTTTTTTTTTTTTTAAGAATGCCTTGGACATTCTTGGCATATATTTAATTTTTTAGCTTGCCTTAAAAAAAAAAAGCGTAACTTTTATTATAAAAGGCAATTTCTTGTGACTATGATGAAGCACAAAATGGCATTACGCCTATGTTAATATTACTATCATCACGTTTGCCATTGCTACCAACTTCACTGATAATCAACCAGCTATATGATAATATTGATTAGACACAATATCAGTTGCAAAATTTCATGTCTAAACACTCATTTCCTTAGTGACTGTCAGCTTGCTGTCTTACACAATCAAACCATTATCAAAACCAGATTGGCATGCATTGGCATTTCCTCCTAAACTATGTAAGATTTTTCTTGGCATGGTTTGTGTAAGATGAGTGGGTCACACAGCTAGTGAGTGCATGATCCCAGCTGTAGATCACTTTGGATTAAATGACATCATCTGCCAATAATTACATGCAACCATAAAAAAAAAAGTCCCAGAAAACAAGCTGTTCACAAATAATTTTTCATTTAAATATTCATTGTGGTGTTATATCAGTTTTTTAATAGGTCTGATTTTTTTCTTCACAAAAGTAAACTTGCTTCTTTTTGTAATGATCTCCAGAACTGCATCAGGTACAGTTTATTACTGAGAAACATGGTTGAAACCTATAAGTCCTAACTAAACATTACATGTATAATATAAAGGTTCTGGGGTCTGGCTTTGCCCTGGAGCTGAGCATGAGGGTTGAAAGTCGTTGCTTAGTGAGATGAGCGTTTGTTTTTCTACAGAGCAATGCACCGGCCGAGGGTCAGTTTGCCAATCATGCACAGGGTGGGCTTTGCTGTTTAAAGAGCTCGAGGTGACCGATCCGTACGTATTGCCACGTGCGCGCGCTGTCTGAAACAGTCCGGGAAAGTTTTCCGGGGGGGCACTTTCTTTTAATCATCCGACTCCTACAAAACTAATTCAGCCGCTTTCTTATTACCACATCGTAATTTGTGCCGCCACGGTAAATCGCCAGACTGGATTTGCCCGACCCTAGAAGCTGGTGGAGCGGGGGCAAATCGTGGAGGACCGAGAAGCGGTACACCCGAGGGGGCAACATGACGGCGGATTCTCCTGAGCCCGCGCACATGCCCGTGCCCACACCTGTTCACACGCCTGCCGACGGGACCGAGCGGGACGTCAGCGAGCGAGTGTTCATCAACGTGTCGGGGCTGCGCTTCGAGACGCAGCTTAAGACTCTCTCCCGCTTTCCGAACACGCTGCTGGGTGACCCGCGCAAACGCACCCGCTTCTTTGACCCGCTCCGGAACGAGTACTTCTTCGACCGGAACCGACCGAGCTTCGACGCCATCCTGTACTACTACCAGTCCGGCGGGAGGCTCCGCAGACCCATGCACGTGCCGGTGGAGATTTTCATGGAGGAGATCAAGTTTTATGAGATTGATGATGCGGTGATACAGGGCTTCATCGATGACGAAGGTCTCAGCAAAGAGGAGACGCGCCCGATGCCCACCTCCGAGTTCCAGCGGCAGGTGTGGCTCCTGTTTGAGTATCCAGACAGCTCCAGAGCAGCCCGACTGATTGCCATAATTTCAGTAATGGTCATTATAGTTTCAATCGTCATCTTCTGCTTGGAGACCTTACCAGAATTCAAAAGCTCTGGAGATGTTCCGGGCAGAAAAGCAACAGGTAACGAGACGATTGAAGAAGTTTTGCATGGCAACCCGTTCACGGACCCGTTCTTCCTCCTCGAGACGCTGTGCATCGGCTGGTTTTCCTTCGAGATGTTCATGAGGTTCATCTCGTGCCCGAGCAAGTTCGCTTTCTACAAGGACATAATGAACACGATCGACATCGTCGCGATTGTGCCGTATTTCATCACGCTGGGTCTGGAGCTCGCGGAGAACCGCGCGAACGCGCAGCAGGCCGCGTCCCTGACCGTGCTCAGAGTCGTGCGGCTCGTGCGCGTCTTCCGCATTTTCAAACTCTCGCGGCACTCCAAGGGGCTGCAGATCCTGGGCCGGACGCTACACGCCAGCATGCGCGAAATGGCACTGCTAATCTTCTTCCTCATCATTGGCATCATCCTGTTCTCCAGCGCGGTCTTCTTCGCTGAGGTCGACGACCCCGATTCGAGCTTCACGAGCATCCCGGAGTCGTTCTGGTGGGCTGTGGTTACAATGACTACAGTGGGATATGGAGACATGAGTCCCGTCACACTGGGTGGTAAAATCGTCGGTTCGATGTGCGCAGTGGCCGGTGTGCTCACCATTGCGCTGCCGGTGCCTGTCATCGTGTCCAACTTTAGCTATTTCTACCATCGAGAAACCAACCAGGATGATAACAGCACCTACACGCATGTGACCTGCGGGCGCCAGGTGACCTCGTCTGATGAGGACAACATGCCCAAGGGCGAAAGTAAAGTCACGCTTATTAAATCAGAGTGCTCAGAAAATAATAATGATGATGATGACTTACATTTCTCGATATACTGTAATTTTAATCCTGATGAATACACAGGGAAGCTGACAGATGTCTGAGCAACTCAAATAACTCAACACATTTCTAAAGTGGCATTCGAGTTCTCAGAGTGAGAGTTGGGTATTTCATTTTATCAAATATATTGCAAAAGTCATCTACTAATTTAACCAGCTCAGCCTGTGGTTTTATTTTTGGAACTAGCTGGTCAGATGAAACTGGATACTTCAGCAGGAAAAGGTATTATTTTTTTGTTTAACAATTAATGATTATGTTTTTATTTATACTCATTTGCCTGCTTGACTAATCCCTTGTATCAAATGGGTTTATTCAAAACCTCAATAACTCTTAAGCAAGTAGGTCTGTAAATGATGTCAACTTGGACATCATTTGTTTGGTGGGTAATGAGGTCAGGAGTAAAAGCTAAATAACACCAATAAATAGACAAAACATTTTGTACACATTAAATTAACGATCGTAATATTCAATTCAAACAGTTGGATTACTTTTATAAAATAAACCTGGACTGATGAGGTTTTTAGAATGTATTTTATACATAATGTGTTGTAAATTCATGAACAAAAAAAGTTGAATAACCCTTAACTCTCAGAAAAAAGTTTACCCACCCTGTCTAGGGTTAAGGTTACTATATATATATATATATATATATATATATATATATATATATATATATATATATACACATATATATATATATATATATATATATATATATATATATATATATATATATATATATATATATATATATATATATATACATATATATATATATATATATATATATATATATATACATATATATATATATATATATATATATATATATATATACATATATATATATATATATATATATATATATATATATATATAGTTACCTTTATACATACACTTACCTTCAAGGCTTCCACACCTTTGACAAGAAAATGTATAGTATTATATAGTGTGTAGGATAATGTTCATGTGCTTATAGGGTTTGTGGAATTGATCTTACAGCTGAAGGTGTCCTTGGCTTACATTAGAGGGCTGATTTATAGTCACAAGCCTAAGGCCAAAATAATGAATGTTATTACATTTGAGAACAATGTAGTCTCATAAAAACCCTGGCATAGTTAGCAAATTAAAAAACCTTTCCTTCACACTTATGTAAAACTCCAGGAACGAAAATGAGAAATGCAAAGTTTCCAGGAGAAACCAAGAGAAATGTTTATGTGAACTGAGAAAAATGAGTTACCACGTGCTTGTTGATATAAAAAAAAAAAGATATTGTAAATATGTTTGTATTAAGTTGCATTGAGGACATTGTTTACATGCAACTTAATGCTTACACTTACCGGTTACTTTATTAGGAATACCAGTGAACCTGCAAATTTCTGTCATTATCCAGGTTTGCACATTTTAGAAACTGCTGCTCTTCTTC
Source organism: Silurus meridionalis (assembly GCF_014805685.1). Taxonomy (NCBI): domain Eukaryota; kingdom Metazoa; phylum Chordata; class Actinopteri; order Siluriformes; family Siluridae; genus Silurus; species Silurus meridionalis. The sequence goes on along the minus strand of NC_060888.1, from coordinate 22,673,695 downwards.
TCTTTCATGCATATCAGTCTCCGTAGTTTGCACAGCAAGGCATGGAAAAAAATGTTGAGAAAAGTTAGGGGGAAATAGCCAAGCTGGCAGGAAGCCCACATTAACTCACATAACCACTATATTCAACTGTGGTATGCAGAAAAATATTTTAGCACACAGGACATTCAGCATGACATCAAACTTTTAGCCAGATGGACTACAACAGTCGATGGATCAAGTGTCTCTTCTGTAGTGGACAGAGGTTTATAAACAGGAAAGTTGAACAGCAGAGAACAAAAAAAAAAACAGCATACAAGTGTGGTTGACACATTTGAAATTGATATCTTAATGAACTATGTTCTGAGAGAAAATTTGGTCTTAGTATTAACATTGAGTTCTTAGTTAAGTGACTGCTGAATGTGTGTAGTATAAATTAGTCAAAGAAAATCCAGAGGACTACAGAACGTCAACTGGCGCCATCTTGTGGTCACATTGTAGTGTTGCAAGTCCTCTAGGCGCTCTTATTCAGGTAAACACAGTTGATTTACTCAGGAATTTTTTTTTTTTTTTTTAACTTAACTGAACCTGTAAAATAATGTATATGTAATGTTCTTCATGTATTTGTAGATGATCTGTCATGCTTCCATGAAACTTGCAACCGTTTTAGCAATTACAAAATACATTTTCCAAGATATTTTAACACATTATAAACTGTGTGGAAAAAACATCTGCTGAACTTAACTGAACCACAATACAATAAGGCTGGTGCATTTTCTGTTTTATTTTTGATAAATAAAATTATTTTTTGATAAACATTTTTCCATCATTTAATTTTCCAGATTCAGTTTCCCACTGAGCAGAAATAGAATGTATAATTGTATAATTATTATTATTATTATTTTTTTTACATTCAAATAGTAATTAAAGCTACACTCTTACAGTTTGGGACTTCATTGAACTTCAAGGGTTTTCCAGTGGGTTCTTCAAAGCTTCAAAACTGTTCTAGTTTTCAGAAAGGGAAACAGTTTATTAAGACATAAAGACTATAAAACTACAAGATGGTCTTGGTAAATAGCATTACTCAGCCTTAGCCGACTCAGGGTGAAGCAGATTGATATGTAAGATAATAAGATGTTGCCGCTTTCCAGGTAGTACCAATGACACCACCATAGATAAATGACAGAATTGCTCTTGCAGAGCAAAAGGACTAAAAGAAAGGAAGTGATTGAGATGCAAACTGCAGAATGGAAAAAGCCTGCCTATTTCTTATTTATGACATTCAGCAGTTAAGCGCTCACTCCTTCTGCTGCTGCCCAAACAGCATCTCATGGTGAAAACCGTTAAGCCTTAAAACATAGGCTGGCTGAAAGATGACATTATGTTCCACAGTGACAACAACTGATTTTCTGATTCTTACTTTTTTATACTTTAACCTAATATTTAGGAGCCACAAATGTTCTCTGGCAGGTACAGTGTAAAATCACTTATATAAAGTACATCAGAATTTAATGAGTAAACGTAAAACTATACTACTCGAGTGGAAATCTGAAATTAAATTACTGCACACTGTTTTATTATAAGCTGTTCAAGAAAAGGCACAACAACATCAATAAAAGTGGTATAAATAATTCTAGCAATTATACTGTCATCAACAATAGTAATAATAATAATAACAACTATATATATATATATATATTCTATTGCTAGATTAATAGCTATCATATAGTTTCAAAATATGCAGCTTGATCATTGATTTGTAATCAGCTGGGAGAAATAGCATTTGATTTTTTTTGGCCCTTTTTTAATAACAGTCATAGGAAAGTGCAAAAATTTTTTTAAGTGTGCCTTAAATAGACAGGAACATATAAAACAGACACTGCTTAATATTAAACAATGGAACCACAATCTTTATCCATGCAGCCAATACACTAAGCTTTGGTTAGGTTACTTGGGTGTAGCCTTACCACCCTTACCAACTCTGACTCCCCCGAAAGTGTGTAATAGTACAAAAAGTTCATGCATGCAGATTCAATAGAATACACTAGAGTTCCTGCATGCAGATAGGGCCCCTGCTGTAAATGTTAGAGTTTGAATAGATTGATGATAAGGTGAATACATGCCTTTATGTGTTTATTCAGTAAATCATAACTAGCTCATCATGATGCTCACTGTTTGGCACATCATATCTCCTGAGCACAAATACATGTATGGTCATGTATTTTACTCCATAGCATACAGCATATGTTTTCCAAAAACACATTGTAAATATGTCCTAAAGTATTGCCATGCATTGTGTGATTTTTAAACCCCTGGAATTAAAAAATCTGTATTTTCTTCCATAATGAATCCAGGATGCACTGATATTGAATTAGGAGGCTTAGCAAGACTCTGTGTCTGGTGTCCTGTTCACTCCAGAGGAAGTGAGAACACCTCATCATTTGCTCTGTTCATTGCCTTACGTCACTGACCCGTTGTCCCAGAGGTGGAAGTGTCCCATAGGTGGCGTGATATACTATTCAGAAAGTATGATCCTATGCGGTTTAGACCTGGCCGTGAGCTCTGTGATGTGTTTGTGGCGGAGCGCGCGCGCCGCGGCAGCCTGCGTTACAGAGCCGGTCTGCATTGCGTCGAACTCCCTCCCCCACCCTCGCGCTCCCCTGCTTCCCCATGTGCACCCGGTGTATACTGGCCTAGTATTAAGGAATTACTCTCTATCCCCTCATTGATCCCTCACCCACCCCCCGCCCACCCCCACCACCTACCACCCTTTAAGCACTCTTCTATCTCCATTCCCCGTTGCTTGCGCGGACAGATAAAGCAGACCTCTCGTCCTCTTGTCTACGCGGAAGAGAGGAAATTTCTGCTGAATCAGTGATGTCTGGAAATGGCATGAGCATCTCCCCCACACATTCTCCTCTCAATCCTCCCACCCACCCCCAACCCAACTTTAATGCATCCCCCCACCCTTCCTCCGAGCTGCAGCAGTAGTCTGTCCTGCGGTATAAACCTTATTCACGCGCCGAGGTGCCGCCGCACGAGCACCGCACCGCACTGCACCGGAAGGAGGGAGGTTGCAGCTTTTGTTTTTTAATTCCATTTGTGAGCACTTTTTCCCCCTCCTCGTCCGCTCTCCCTGCATTCTCATCCCTTGCGCATCTAAAAGTACCCGTTTATTTCCAAGAAATAACACTTGCGACTTAAGATGGTCAGGTGTCATATAGCCAAGGATAAACCAACTGCAGCTTCAGAGGACTGTCCGCACACGAAACGACATGTAAAGTGCTAATGAATGAACACAGGACGAAAGAAGAGCTCTACTATTAGATGACAAGAGGCATTTCATCCGCTTCCAGTATCTTCAAGAGGTAAGCACCTGTACCTGGTGGATATGAAGAGCCTTTGCTTTACTCTGCACTGCTTCTCTTTATTTAGTTCCAAAAAGTCATGCCTGCTGTTTTTTTGTTTTGTTTTGTTTTTTATTGCTTTGGAGTGAGAGCCAGGGTTCCAGTCCTGAGAAGTAGCCCAGCCTGCATGTGAGCTAAGAGTAAAAGTGACATGGTCATGTCAGATCATTTTTTACTTGGAGCAAAGCAATGGTTTGGAAAGTACACCTTTGATTCACAAAGCAAATGAGTAATACACAGCATTTAAGTAGATATGTGGATAGACCCAGAAGAAGATAGCTGGCAGGGGAAATAAATAAATATCTAAATATAAATAAATAAATAATGGAAGTGGAAATTGCTGAGCTAGCAAATATCTCCACTGTTCGATCCATTTTTTTCTCTGACTATGTGGCAGAGGCAGCAGTAGCGGATGCAGTGGAAAGGAGCGATGGTGGAGTCAGCGGGAGCTGCAGTCAGTCCACACTGAGGAAAACCGGTCTAGCTCATAGCTTTGGGCACAAAAATCAAAGCAGGACAGGGAAAGTGAGCTGAGGAGGAATTCAGGACGAGAACTACATGTCTGTTCCATTACACTAAACGCAGTCCCGCATCTCCTGCAGTGCTTCGACTTGGACTTGCAGGATGACCGTAGTGGCTGGAGATAACATGGATGAAACATCAGCTGTCCCGGGGCATCCTCAGGACACGTATTCTCCTGATCATGATGACCATGAATGCTCTGAAAGAGTAGTCATCAACATAGCTGGGCTGCGCTTTGAAACACAACTCAAAACACTCGCCCAGTTTCCAGAGACTCTGCTTGGGAACCCAAAAAAGAGAATGCGTTATTTTGATCCTTTGAGAAATGAGTATTTTTTTGACCGGAACCGTCCTAGTTTTGATGCAATCCTATACTACTATCAGTCTGGGGGGCGGTTGAGGAGGCCAGTAAATGTCCCATTGGATATGTTCTCGGAAGAAATTAAGTTCTATGAACTTGGAGCTGAGGCAATGGAAAAGTTCCGTGAGGATGAAGGATTCATCCGAGAAGAAGAACGACCCTTGCCCGAACGTGAGTTCCAACGCCAGGTCTGGCTTCTGTTTGAGCACCCTGAAAGCTCAGGTCCAGCCAGAGGAATTGCCATAGTGTCTGTCATGGTCATTTTAATTTCCATTGTCATTTTCTGTTTGGAAACTTTGCCAGAACTAAAGGAGGACCCTGCGGGGAGAATGAAGAAAGTAGGGAACACCACCTATTACTACAAACCAAACATCCTTACAGATCCCTTCTTCATTGTAGAGACCCTCTGCATAATCTGGTTCTCATTTGAACTTATAGTACGATTCCTTGCATGTCCCAGCAAAGCAGCCTTCTTTAAGAACATGATGAACACCATAGATGTTGTAGCTATCATCCCTTACTTTATTACACTGGGCACAGAGATGGCAGAAGAATCAGAAGGTAAGGAGGTCAAGGGGGAGCAGGCAACATCACTGGCCATTCTCAGGGTGATTCGTCTGGTCAGGGTGTTTAGGATCTTCAAGCTGTCCAGACATTCCAAAGGCCTGCAGATTTTAGGGCAAACTCTAAAAGCTAGTATGCGGGAGCTTGGATTGCTTATCTTCTTCCTCTTCATTGGTGTCATCTTGTTTTCGAGTGCTGTGTACTTTGCAGAAGCTGATGAGGCTGAGTCATACTTCAGCAGTATCCCTGATGCGTTCTGGTGGGCTGTTGTTTCAATGACCACAGTTGGCTATGGAGACATGGTCCCTGTCACTATAGGGGGCAAAATTGTAGGTTCTCTGTGTGCAATCGCTGGTGTGCTGACCATTGCCCTACCAGTGCCTGTCATTGTATCCAACTTCAACTACTTCTACCACAGGGAAACCGAGGGTGAGGAGCAAGCCCAGCTCCTGAATGTGAGTAACCCCAACATCGCTTCCGACTCCGATTCCAGTCGCCGCAGTTCCTCAGTTGTCAGCAAGTCTGAGTATATGGAAATCGATGGAGACATTAACAACAGTATGGACAACTTCAGAGATGCCAACCTTAGAACTGGCAATTACCCAATATCTAACCAAAATTGTGTTAACAAAAGTAAGCTGCTAACTGATGTTTAGAGTCCAGATATGTACTACAGGAATGTCGCGATTCAGTAGTCATTTTATTTAACTCCCTTGTGCACTCCTGCTCCAACTATTATTCTCTGCAGATGAAAGGGGAAGAGATGAAAATATGACATAAATACCTATCACGTATATATATATATATATATATATATATATATATATATATATATATATATATATATATATATATATATACAGTTAGTTAGTTTAATGAATTTATAACAGGGCAATGCACATAGGCTATGCATAGGAAAACATCCCTCTCTCGAATGTACAGAATGCATACTTAACCAAAAGGCAATGGAGAGGACAAGGCTCTGGATTGCTCTTCTGAGCTAGGAGTGAAGTGATGTAGAAACATTATGCATGGATTACAGATTACATATCAGCAAGTTGCACAGTGCATCCAAAACAAAAAGCATAAAATTACTCAGTTCCACAAGGACAAGCCAAGCCATCTGCAGTGTTTGGCCTATATTTGGCCCTCTCTTCAGTACTCCAGACCTACTGACCAGCAAAGCACCTTATATGAACAAAACTGATCACCTGCTGGGATGCTGTGAGGGAAAAAGTCACCACCTCATGGACATCTGCAATGCTGCTATTTTCCAGCAGAAGCTGTAATAGATATCACCAAGTGATTTGATGCCATGCCCTTTAGATGCAAGACAGCACAATGATGGAATAATAGCTTAATCATAAGCATGTTTAGACTCATTTTGATATCAGCATGTGTGAGATGTTACCTCATTCTATATGATATCTTTTTTCCTCGCCATTTATTCCCTATAGTTCGTTTCCATGAAAAGTGCACTGGTTTGATATGATTTGAAATGCTTCTCATTCAAGCATATCTTAAGGACTGAATGTTTAAACCTAAGGGAAACAGGATCTTGATGGGATCATAGCATGTTAAAATAACTTGCATTATGGCCTATTCAAACTAAGGTACTGTGTATCCTAGTATATTTAATGCATGACAGCAGTATTATACAGCTTGTTGCTATTTAGACACTCCTCTGGAGTGTTATTGTTACTATCAGGGAAACTATGGACGTTGAGTCCTGAAATTTTCTGAAATGTGACACAAAAAAAAACAACATGAGCAAGACCCAGCACAGGGACGCAAACTTTCTAATCTAAAAAGTAGTCAAAAAAGCAAAGAAAACAAAACAAATAATACTACAAAATTGCATATACTCATACTAAGTATCTGTTAAAATCAATATAACAAATAATGCTGTGCATGGGCCTTTGATAAAAGAAGAAAAAAACAACCCAGCGAGCAAATTATAATTCATGCTTCCATTTTTTGCAGTCCAAATTTTAAACAGTCATGAATTTTATTTATTGGAATGCAACACGAAATACGGCAGAATTCTTTTTATTCATTTGTAGTGCCTTTTGACCCTCTCAACAACAGGACAGGTGAAAGTGCCTAGGTATTTCATGGAAAAAGGGCAGCCCCCTGCCACAGCAAGTGTGTTGAGGATGAGCATTAGTGTGTGTATGTGTGATTAAAGAAAAAAAAAAAAAACAAGGGTACAAAAACTAATGACACACTGTTGTCAGGCACAACTTAAAAGTTTTTGTTGTCATGCACTTAAAGCCCTTACTGCGTAACTACATTTGGGCCACATTTGAAGGGCAGGGAAGTGTGTGGGATTTTTTAGAGCTTCAAATCTGCCTTGCATTGTAGTTTTCACTTGTGATGTGCCATAATGAGTCTACCTCAGTGAGGTGATCACTGCGGGATCCTGCCATTGAGCAGAACAGCTCCTTGGCGCCGAACCTGTACATGTGAAAAAAGGTATGGTTGGTGATACTCCTACAAAGGCCAGTGATACTCCAGTATAACATTTTGGAGTTCCCCAACAAATAGCCTTTAGAGAAGCACTTAAAAAACAAATGCAACAATGGAACCACTCCCTGACCCTACTAGCTACGCACAATCAAAACTCAATCATGTCTTGTTTCGCATTTTCATTCACTTTTTAATCCTTATAGCTATATTGTAGGAAAGATCTGCAGCCTGACCTGCAAAACATAATGTACAGAGCAGTGTCTTGAACTACAGGGTTGAAATTAGAATCAGGTTACATCCTTTTAAACTGGGATTTAGATCTAATATATGTCTTCCATGTGCTATTAATAATAATATAAAGAAGAATCCCAGATTATCCATCACTGGTGTAAGTTCGTCTTATATGGGAAGGTTACTGTATGTAGAAAAGGATAGCTCTAAGTTGGGCATGCCCATGTTAAATCCACAATATTATAAAATAATAATAAACAAACAAAAAAAGAAATATAGATTAAAAAAAATGTAATTAGATTCGAACATATTTGCGTGCCCTTCTGTAGTATATGTATATCCAAAAAAAGGTGGTAGGCTAACTGATGCAAAGTTTTCCTAACCAACCATATAATACATAACCGTAGAAAGCATTTTAATGCTACAAAACATAGATGATTTTATAGAACAAATCTAGACACAGGCAGTGTGTTGAAATGTATGAAGGGAATCAGCTAACAGTGGTAAATCAACAAAAAAAAGCGATTGAGCCATATGGTGCTATGCAGATATTAAACACCAACATACACTATGACAGCAATAGAGATTAGAGATCCTTATTACACATGACTATTTACAACGGGTCTCTTAGGAATGCAACATTTTAAGGGCTGTGGGTATTTTAGCTGTTAAAGGCTAGATGTCTTTTTGTTTGTTTGTATTTATGATCATGATGCAAGAGGAAACGTTGCAAGTTCATATGCTAGGGATAGCTATTTTCAATGTTGAGGAAAGAGTTGAATTTCTTTTTCTGGGACACGAAGGTTTAAATGAATAGCTGCTACTCACTTTGTGTATTAGATTCTGTGCTGTTTGTGCATTTCTTGTCATTACTGACCTGAAATCTCTGGTTAAGTTCAGAGCCCAAAAGAAATAAGACATTATGTTTTGGAGTGATTCTGCTCAGTGTGTAATCCAGAGTAAAAGGCACTGTGTTTTTCATTTATTTATGTAATTTTTTTAGGAAATAATTAACCAAACCAACTTCTTCAGATTTCTTGACAGTGAAAATTGACACACCATCCTGTAAGTGCAGTTTTAATTAGTGCTCTAAAAGAATTCCTAAACAGCAAGCTGTCAAATTCTGGATTTCCGTCATAGAGTTTTGTGTTTTTATTTATTTTTACATGCCACATTCAGACCATGAGGGCCTTTATTATTTGAGTTGAAGAGCTGTGTTTTATGGAGTCTGACACTCCTGCTATAAAGCCAAAGCAAATGGTGTAGTCAATGGACAGGACATGCCTATTCAGAGGACATATCTAGAGGACAGGATATATATATATATTTGGTTTCTTCACCTGTGTGGCCTCATTTTGCTTTTAACCAATTTGAGATCTGTGGCACTGGATTTGGAAAAAACATAGAATAGTTAATCATGTATCCGTTTGGAAAGCCATGACTAATCTATTGAAAGATTATAGCTACTAATATCTGTACCACCAAATGGAATTTTAAAATGGCATTAGCATCCAAAATGTACTGTAAGCTCTTTTCCTTTGATTATTTTGTCAACATCATGCAACCGTACCAAACATCCAATCCCATTCTGAAATCGTACTGTAAAGATACATATCCCAAAAGCAACGGTTCGGCAAAATAAATGCATGGTCTTTGACTGCATGAGCTTAAGCCTTTTGAAAAAATGGATCGACTATATTCTAGTTGCACCATATTTAAAGCCCTTGCTCTGGTGTACACCCGAGCCTGTCTCAGTCTTTTTACTTTCTGTTTTGGGGAATTATTTTCTGTTCACTTTTAATCCAGTCAAAACTCCACAGATTACGTGTTTTCTCACAGATTGTTGTGTGAGGATGCTGAAAAATGAGGCTACAGATTTTAACATTAGCTGTGCGTTCGAGCTGGAATTGTAAGAGGTATGCTCAAAAGACTGACAGATGTCACTGATTTTTGACTGTAACAGCTACAAGTTAAACAAAGAATGGTTCAAGTTGTGTGTTTGTCCACAAACCACTTGACAACAATCTCATGTTTGTTTCTTCTAACACTCATGTAGTTGGTTTTTTTCTGGGGTGGGGGGGAGATTTTGATTTTGATTTTCTAATTTTCTGATAAAGATTGCTCTACAATGCTTTTATTTGTCAGATGCTGACAAAGGCATGGTCTGTGATCTATGCAAGGGTATTTTTGTTTCTTCCTGTCATTTATAATTTAACCATATATCTAAAAATCAATAAATTTTTAAGGATCAGTTCTCTGGTCTATGTGTTTTAATCATTTTTTTATTTTTACAGTGTTTGACAATGCAGGGCATATATTGTGTCTTGGCTGTCGAATGTTTAAGGACAGTGGAAAATCTAGATTGAACCTGTCTACACTGTTACAGTGAAGTCACCTTTTGTCCTTAGTAAAACGTTTGCCTTACTCATGGGTAATTAGAGAAGCAGAACACAGCAATCTAAGAGGAAATAATGAATGAAACGAGCAGAAGAGAAGACATGACGTGTGCATAGTCCAAAAAAGCATGTGCCCCCCTAAATGTCTATTTATTGTTTCAGTGAAATTAAAATTGCATACAAATGTGGGGTTTTATTATAAGATAGACAATGATTTCATTTTCCCTCAGACATTTGTAACTTATAAACCACAGAAGGTGAAGCAATTTTAAATCAGGGAGTTATGTTATAAATTTAGCTTGATTGTTAAGGTATGGAAAGTATTTGTGTATTCACCCATGGTAATGCTTCCTCATTTTTTTGTCTAAAAGTGTTATTTAACAGACAACTCAGCTGTAATTTAATTCACTCAAAAAAGTTAAATGCAAAAAGTATGAATACCCTCAGGAAGAAATAAAGGAAAACTAAGGAATTTACTTAAAGAAATAAGACTTTAAACTGAAATCTGAATAGTGGTCAATTAAACTGAGTTATGGAATTTGTATTTCCCATTCTAATAAGATATAAGATGTGATATAATATAATGTCATATTTAATAAGTGAGTTCAACCCTTTTCCTATTCTTTTAGTTGTTATATTTAAAAAAATTTTTTTTACAGTTGCCTGGACATATGTTTTACTTTGAGTTGCATTTGACTTCAATTGCAGCTTATGCAAATGCGAATTAGTCATCTTGTAGATTCAAATTTAGTTTAGATGCCTTTCAAAAGGTAAAAGTTGTGTAAAAATCTTTCCATTCTATAATATTTTCATAATATTTACATTCATTCATTCATTCATTAATCTATTTATTTATTTATTTATTTATTTATTTATTTATTTATTTATTTATTCGTTGTGACTGCTAACGATTCTGTTACTGTGGGGGAAAGAAAATATTACTGATGCAGCTCTGTTTTACATTTCCTCTATATAGATCCTATAAAGATCCACTGCACATTTTTCTCTTTCGCAGCTCTGCAGCTTGTCTCTTTTCTCCTCTCTGCTGCAGCCTTGGGTGTGGGTTGGGCTGGAATTAGGCAGAGTGCAAGTGCATCTTACTAAGAGAAAGAAAGAGAGAGAGAGAGAGAGAGAGAGAGAGATTTGACAGTAAACAGACGGAGGAATGTATCTTATCTCAGTTGTGTCTTGGGTTGACATACCCAGATGTGTGAGCTATCGTGATCTTTCTACTTGCCTACTCAGTCTCTGGCACCTTCAGAGTGACATATCGTCCTGGGTTACTGCCAGACAGACTGCATGGGCCAACAGCTCTAACTGCACCTTTTATCGAACTAGATCTACTGTACATTACAAAATTAGTTATACTAGACTGAAAAACAGACACATATTAAATAAATAATATTGTCTTTAATAAAAAGTTGGTATTTCAGAAACAGCTGAATATTTACATTCATTGGGCTGCAACAAATTTTATTTTTGTACTGATTTAAAAGTGTAATTTATGCTTTTGCCAGACATTAGCTGAATGAGACACTCAAAATATGCATAGCTCCTCTGTTCAGTGTTTTCACACTGCCTAAGCAAGAACTGCATCATAGTAGTCCATGCAGCTCAATAGAGGATATACATTTTTTATTTATTTGTTTTGAACGGGATTCTTTACTGAAGAGACCAACTGATTGAAATACATAAGAATCTTTGTGCTGTTTTTCAGAACAACTACTAATTTCACCAGTTACATTGAATGAATAAATAGATAGAGGGAGGAAAGGAGGGAGGAAGGGAGGGGGATGGAGGGATGGATGGATAAATGGATAAATGGATAAATGGATGGATGGATGGATGGATGGATGGATGGATGGATGAACTAATAGATGGATTACTTTAGTTTACTCATTCTTCATTTTCATTAATCTTATGTAAATTATATCCTGGTCAGGGTCGAGATTGATCCAGAGCTTCTCCTGGGAAGAATAGGCATGAGGTGGGAATCAAGTCTGGATTAGACAACAGTCCATTGCAGGAACATTCTGCTTTCAGAGCTGTTAAAGGCATAATCAGTGATTGTTATTGACACTAGTTAGCTACAGCTAGCTGTTTCGAAACTCAAATCTGAAAAATATTGTGCCTTCCTATCGTCATCTTTTAGAGCAATGTCATGAAAACACAAGTTAGCTATCAATCTCCTCACATCTCAGCAGTGGTTCCTTTTTTAAAGCAATATCCACATAGTATATTAGAGGACATCAATTCTATTCCAAAAATTATTTAGGCTGTTATTGATCCGAATGTAATAACTGTAACATGACCATATCATATCACTGTAACTATACATGCAATGGCTTCCAGATTTAAAGTGATATCTGTCTGTACTAATACAGCTTATATTTCATACAGCACATTGCTTATGTTTAAAAGTAAAGGAAAAGTTTCACTGATTTCAGAGCTTCCTGAATTGGCCAACAGGCAAAAAGAGTCATCTTCTTGTTTTTGTTAGTTGTATGTTAGCCAACATTATTTATTCTGTCTTGATTTTATAGTCAGGGAACAATAGAGACAAGATGATCTTAAAAGCCTATTCCTAATATTACTCTCAAATTACAAACTGTTTAATCTCCCCTTAATGAAACAGGCTTTACACACATGCATACAGAAAAAATTAAACAAAAGCATGTCAACACTTGCAATAAACAAATTATACTGCAGTAGAATAAAACACATTTTATACTGAACGCCCCCATGCAAAGATATTATGTACATTCTGTTATGCATGTTGCATTGGATTTCTCATAACGGAGCACCAACAAAAGTTTATATTGCTCATCAAAATTCACATATTAATGCATCCCTTCCATCATCGGCACCATCTATTTATTCTGTCTTGTGTTTTGGTCCACTTTATGGCCTTCTTCCTCTTTACATTATCTTCATAATGCTGCTGTCAGCCATGGTTAATAATTAAGACAGTGGCCATCATTTCATCCATCTTGAGTAAATGCACAGGGCTCATTGTCAGATGAAGGCCAGTAATCGTCAGTGCTTGTGTATGGGTAGCTAAAATAACTGAACACAAACACGGTCCATTTGTGAAACTTGAGTTGCTGCTGTGAAGGTGAAAATACTCCAGGAAAAAGGACAAACTTATCAGTATTAAATTGCCCTGGTTGGACAAAATGTCCAAACACAGCAGTCTTGCCCAAGCTGTGCATTGCCATGTAAGGGTTATCTGCAGAGATTTACACGTAATGCGTTACGTGATTCCTGTTTCACTCAGTCTCACTGTCTATTAGTCTGTCGTTTCCCCTCCTCCTGTCCAGCTTGATTGGGTACCTGAGCTGGGCTTGACCTTGCTGATTGCGGGGATATGATCTCACCTCTCAGGCTCTCTCTCCTCTCCGCACTGCCGCATCAGCCTGCGGCACTGAGGAGGAACACACACTTTCACTCATTACACACCACAGCGCCATGCCGTGCAGTTCACACTAAAGCGATCAATGTTACTTAGGTTAAGATATATGGCTCATCAATCATGGATGTACAATCATGCTTGGGAGCTGAGAGACATAGAAAAGCTCGTAGGAGCACTGGGAAACTTTTCTGTTTACCTCTAGAGACTACTACACTCCTCCTTTTTTGAGTTTTGAGTTTTGAGAATACAATAATTTCAGTGGTAAAAGTAACGTATGGTGAAAAATGGGAACACAATTTAATGTTTGTGTTGAGTGGGCCGGATGATAATCTGTAAAAACTTGGGTAATTATGCCGATGTTGCCAAAGTGTAAGAAAAAATGCTAAATAAAAAGTCAATATTCCATAATATTTGGCCAAAATTCTTAGATAAAATTATATAAATATATATATTCTTTTCATACAATCACAACTCGACACAGTTCGATTCACCGGGTGAACACGAACACACCAATACATTAAATTAATATCTGGTTAAATGATCCAGAAATGATACCCTGCACACTATGTGCTGCATACACTAAAAAAATGTTTTAATGTTTGTCTTTAGTGTACATTGAAAATTCCAGGTGTCACCCTCCTGCTTTTCTACTGTGACTCCACCCACCCCCTTGGATCACATGATACTCCACGGCATCAACAGGGAATTGTTGGTGCTGTTGTGAAGTCACGCTTCTAAGTGCTCTTATCTTATATTGATTGATTGAAAGATGAGCCAGCAGTGACAAGTAAATGGTAAATGTAATTTAATTGCATGCACTGCACCAGCACCAGACTGCAGCAGAGAAGGAAATCATTAAAAATACCCTCCGACATTTGGAGAATGACAAAAATTAAATGAGTGGATTTGTGCAATGTCCAGTCACAGTGTATCCTATCACTTGATATATCTGCGAACGATCTTTGTCTCTCTCTCTCTCTCTTTCTCTCTCTCTCTCTCTCTCTCTCTCTCTCTCTCTCTCTGCTAAGAGCGGTCAAGGTCAGAAGGCTCTGCCTCCCCTCAGGCTCCTGCAGTCTTCCATGAAACATAGAATTCAGCAGTTTAGAGTGCCTACATGAGTGAGTGTGGGAGAGAAGAGAGATGCCTACAGCAGAGACGAGTGTACTCATTACTCATTCAGCATGAACTGTAGAGTTACATTATGTTATCACTGAGATAAGCACACGAAACAATGCAAACAGCTGAGTGTATTGTTAGCGCTGTTTGGTAGAAATGGCAAATAAATCATGCTTGATTAAAGCTTTTGACACATTCACGACTGGTTTCAAACTGAGAATCACTGGTGCATCTCTGTGCCTTATTAGGAAATGAAATGCTAATTTAGAAATGCACACATTTATGGAGCTACAGTTCTATTCATTTGGTGTGTTTTTAAGCAATAATATATATTGCTTGTACAAATATAGCCCATTCTAAAATAGTTTGGCAGACTGAAACAGGACAGTGAGTGTCCTACAGGAGCAGCCTGCACTCATGTGCTCAGCAATGCTGCAGAATTTGCTGCAGGATGCACTGGGATGCACAGGTGCGGCATAGATGTGTGTGTTTTTGTGTGGATGCAGAAAATCTACTGCATACTGTCTAAAAACTTTCCTGTGTAATAATAGAGCCACAGTTTAGCATGGCTGTGAGCAAAGCCACCCCCACAGCTCTTTTAATCTTTCGTTCTTTTACTTTCTCTCTCTCTCTCTCTCTCTCTCTCTCTCTCTCTCTCTCTCTTTCCTTTTCTCTCTCTCTCTCTTACACACTCCAGCTGCTGACTCACTGCCACTGGCTCGGAATATGCTGCTTTCCTGCATTACACATATGCTCACCTTCCTCCATTAGTGCCAGGTCAGCATTCATATAGGAGTCATTGGGAAAGAACTGTTTAGCAAAGACTCATATAGTATCACATCATATACTCACATCATATGATATCATATCTTATCATATATATTATGCAAAAGAAATAATCAGAGAATCAGATTATTATGATATCAATGACACAACAATTATCATGTAAATGGGCAGATACTGATATATATGATATATATGTGTGTGTGTGTGTGTGTCAAACATAAGCATGAGATTTTATTGTCCAGTAAAGAGCTCTAAAATTGATTAAGCTTTTGCTTTAATGTAAACAAATCATTAGCAATAAATGCACTTTGGTGACTGATAATTGTGGCACTAATGCTATTATAATGCTAAAATACTTATTCTGTATGTATATATATATATATATGATGATCTAAAACTTTCAACGTTCATGTTAATACAAAGCCAAATCTCTGCTGCAACTAGCTGTGTTCTACAGAGGCATTACATCCTGGAGTTTTGAGTTGAACCACTTCTACATCGGTGTCTCGTTGATATGATGCTCAGCAGTATGACTACGGTTTTATGAGTAAGATAACATGCTCTTGTATTGTGTTTTTATGTATTTAATGTGACCTTCATCCCTTTATGTTTGTGATTAATCATATGATATATTGCATTGTAAGTGCAATAGCAAAGCCACTCTGTCAATTCTTACAGGAATCATGAAAAAACAACGACCTGACAAACTACCTCAATCTCAGTATAAACATATTTAATGTGTTTAAGGTGGAGTTTTTCTTTTTCAATAATTACATAAATGTGACAATTGTAATTCTCTTCAACTGTAAGTCTTACTTTGATTGGTCGGTTTTATTAGGAAACGAATAGTCTTGTTGTTTTAATAACCTATAATTTAAAAACACTCTTTTGCAGTCATAGTTAGTTGACTCTGCAGTGATGTAAGGGCAAATGGAGAACATTGCAGGGATGAGCTCACCACATGCTGTATTACACACAACCCCAGCAGTGTACATAATCCCCAGCACTTTAGGACAGACAAGATAATATAACATTATAGAAATAAAATCGTTTTTGTCGATTAACCTTGAGAAATTTTTTAGACTGTAATTATTCTCCATTTTTTCACTGAGTAGTGTTTACAATGAGGCTGATATTTTCCAGTGCAAATCATAAAGGATGCACCAAGATTTGATTCAAAGCGTTTTGTGGCTGGACTAATTAATGTAAAATAAAGTAAATAAATAATTTTTATGTGTTGTTTTTGCTTGTATGATTTCTTTTATATTTACAGCATTATCTAGACTTCATGAATGATGGACTTCTGCGGACTGAGCCTGTAGCTGAGAGTAAGTACACTGCTGCTCTCTTGTGGACACAAATGGAACTTATGGACACTTATGTGCAAAATGAATATATGGATAAACGGAAAATGGGAAATGTTCATATAATTAATGTTACACTTATTCAGAATTATTTTCTTGCATGAAATTAATACAAAATAAATTATTTAATTCATGTATGAATTTACTGTTATACGTACTGACAATCATACTTACATGCGAATCGATGGAGCTGATGTAAAGAATCGATTCCATAGACTTTCTACTTTTTGGCTTTATTTTTAATATGTAAACATATTAATTATCAGTATTATTAAGAAAATTATAATTAATATGTAAACATATTAATTATCAGTATTATTAAGAAAATGATAGAGATGACTTTTTAATGTCAAAACCTTGGAGTCGATTCTTGTTTTTTTGTTTTTTTTTTAATTATGTATGTATGTATGTATGTATGTATATACCAAAGCCTAAGAATAAATAAATAAATAAATAAATAAATAAATAAATAAATAAATAAATAATATTATTATTATTATTTTATAAATGTATGTAATATATTTATGGCACATCATTTATTACATAAAATATGTGCAAATGTCTTCCCGAGTAGGTAAAATTATAAAATGTATTTATTTATTTATTTATTTATTTTCCAAACCCGCTAGTTCAAAACTCTTTTGGCGCAGAAACGAACCAATCACTGATCGCTGATCGGGGAGCGGATATGACGTTGCAGAGCTATATAAGGAGAGCCCGGCGAGGTTTTGGGTTCAGAGAGTGCACCTTCTAACCCTAGATTTGTTGCCGCTTCCTGTCCGATGTGGTTACTGTTTTTTCCCTCCAGCTTTCAGTAAGTAACAGGAAGTTTTCCCGAGTTCTCCCGGTTTTTGTAAGGGAAAAAAAGCTTGGAGCGTGCTCTCTGAAGCTCGGTGTCTCTGGTGTGAGGGTGGCGTGTTGCGGACAGCCAGGCTGCCGCTAAGAGCTCTCCACTCTGCCGCACGGCACCCGAGCTCCGGAGGGTCAAACCCGCACCGAGCAGATCAACCTGAGCACGGCTGCACGCTGCACATCATCCCAGTGATCATGCAGAAGGAGCCACTGCTCAAACATGCTTTGTTTTTAGCGCTTTTTTTGTTGTTGTTGTTTGTTGTTGTGCATTAATATTAAATCACAAGGGCAAATGTGCACGTGTTCAACAAGTCCCCATAAAAAGCACTCCGACTTTTAGTTCAACTGTGGATTGTTAGAAACTGTTTTAAGCAGGAACACGAGCCATGCTCATTTGGCCTTTATTACGCTTTATAATACAAAGTTCTCCCGAAATTTATTTATACAACTTTCGGGGAATGTGCCGCCATATCCCGGTTTAATGACGCAGTCCAGGACACACGTGTGTGTGTGTGTGTGCGCGCGTGCGTGTGCGCGCGCGCTTTGATCTACACCAGGTTCTCTGTGGAGCTCCTCACTGGTTGCTTCTTCATTCTCCTGTATGGACTTGCATGTTGCCTAATGATCCCCTTACAAGTACATTTTTTTTTTTATTTTATTTTATTTTTTTTGCACTGGGATTTTTTTTTTTCCTAAAGTCTTTTAAAAAAAAAAAAAAATGTAAACCTTATTGCATCGGACAGAATTTAATATTGAAGCAAATTATCCATGCACACGTGACTTGTAAACATTGTTTACGAGGGACCCTTTTTAAAAGTGTCAAATCCTGATTTTATTTATTTATTTTTCTCCAGGAATAAATAGTTTTTGTTGAATTTGTAATTCTGTAAAAAATAAATCCTGGGCACCTTTTTCTGAACCGGTCTGATTTTTTTTATTTACAAAAAATTTTATAAAAACACGAGAGAGAACGAACATCAATTGCCTTCAACTTCAATAAAATAAATCTTTCAGAACTGCTTTCTCTTGTGATTATTTCAGTACCTGTGTTATGAGCTCTAATATTCTGTCCTTTATCTCTCTTTAGTTAAATAACTACATCAGAGTACCTGCATTTAAACAAATGATGATTAGTGTCCAAGTGTTTCTATTAGACTGATCTTTAAGTTCTTAACACACCCTGGGGTTTTAGTGTTTTTATATAAATATATGCACTTTTTTATTATTTAGCATTTACTCTTCAGGGATGAATCCTACAGGAATAAACGCATTTGGAAATCTTTTGAGGGTTGCAGTAAATAAAGGCAGAATTTTGACCTACAATGGAAATGTTTTCTGTCAAATAATTAGCATTTGAGTTTATGGCTTTAGGGTATGAGCAACTTTTATTAAAATATATTGGCTGCAGTATAATTGTATATAGATGTGTGGAAGAAGTGTTATTAATGCACAGGGGGAAAGGGCTTGTGTATTTAATTCAGTGCAATGAAAATTGCCCGGTTGCTGTATGTGAGTGAATGCAGTGCAGGGAAGAGTTAACAGACTGGAGTCTCGCGCAGCCGCTAGATTGAACAGCTCTTTCGGTGATTAATCGAAAGCGTGTGTTTTGCATTTAATAATTATTGTGAATAATTCGAGCATGCTGAGGTTGTTTTGACCGGATGGAGATGTTGGTGGTTCTGGGCTGCTGATGCGGCCTGAGAGGACACGCTGCTGCTTCTGCTGCTGCGATGGCGATGGGTAAATGGCTGCTGTACGCCGGTCTCGCGCTTTCCATGCTCGCGTTGTGCTTCCTTACGGTCGCGATATCCTCCGATCACTGGTACGAAACGGACGCCCGGAGGTACAAGGAGCGCTGCCGCACGTTCTCGAGCCGTCGCACCGACCCGGGATTCATCTACATCCCGAGCCACAGCCTCCCGCTGCGCGAGCCGCGGCCGCTCATGCCCCGCGAGCGGAGGGAGCTGTTCGGCGCGAGCGCGGCGGACGAGTGCAAGCGCCGCTACAACTCCACCACCGTGGGGCTGTGGAGCATCTGCTACCGTCTCGGCTTCGACCGGAACATCGAGGAGCTCATTAAGAAAGGTGAACACCTTCATCAGCCATTTTTATTTCGCATGCATTTCGTCCAGCTGATATATTTATATATATATATATATGTATTTTTTTAAATGGCAAGGTTATTAATAAATCAGCTGAAGCCATTAGTGTTGACACTAATGCTTTTCCTTCAAACGCTTAGGCCACATCACTTTCCAGATATCACATCAAACTAAGATAATCCAGACCTGATTATATGATATGTGATGCTGTCAAAACCTTCCAGATCCTCACAAGCAGACATTATCCTCAGAACCTAAGCTGCTTCATATCATCCACAACCATTCTACACATCACAGCTTAGATATTAGATAAATATTGTTAAATGATCACACACACGTGAATGCTAGGTCTTTTCCACGACTGCCACATATATAGATTAATAGATATGCACCATATGAAGAGGAACAGTACAAACAAATGCCATCTGCGTAGCTGACTCATGCTGATGCTCATTATGAACACCACTAGCTCTTTTTTTCCTTTGTCCCAGCTCCAGTCTTTTATATCTTACATGAACTTTATTGCATCTTGTTCCTCCTGTCACCTGATGGCCTAATCTTGAACTTTCCTTCAAAATCATAAGGGACTATTGAGAGGTGCTCCTACATCAAGTACTACTACGCTTCCTCGACTCTGGTGCGAAAGGATATCTCCTTCAATATCACCAAGACCATTCAGCAGGACGACTGGCATGCCTTGCGTAAGTCAGATGTGATCTGTATTGAAAGAATATATCTCTTAAAATTAAATGTAAATGCTGCACCTTTTTGAGCATTAGGCCATTTTGATTGACATTTAAAGGTCTACTTAGATCACCCCAGAAAATGATTAACCCTGGTGAATAAGGTGGTAAATGTCCCTGTATACCTGAAGCTACTTGACACATGAAATGTCTTGATGGACATTTGGTGCACATCTCATCCCTCAGATCTGCGTCGGATGACAGCAGCCTTCATGGGCATGGCTCTGTCCATCATCCTGTTTGGCTGGACAATAGGACTACTGGGCTGCTGCTGGGATCAGGGCCTCATGCACTACGTGGCTGGTCTGCTTTTCCTTATGGGAGGTAAGACTTGCAGCATTAAGACCATTACACATCCAATAATCTATCATGGTCATTTTGCTTTCAAGCATCTTTTTTTTTTTTTTTGCAATAAATACCTCTTGTTTTTATTCTAGGTACGTTTTGCATCATCGCCCTATGTACTTGTGTGGCTGGCATTAATTTTGAACTTTCCCGCTACCCACGCTACATATTCAGCCTCCCAGACGACATCAGCCACGGTTACGGCTGGTCCATGTTCAGTGCCTGGTGTGGTTTGGGTCTCACCCTTATTGCTGGTTTCTTCTGTACTCTGGCACCTTCTATTCAACCTCCACCACCACCCAGCCGTACTCCCTACCCCAAATCCCGCATGGAGAACGGCACAGTGTGCTAAACTAACATTGAAAGGGCAGGAGGTGTAAAAGAATACACGCCTCAACTACGAGTGACACTGTCAACTTTTTGAAGAAAGTGAACATTCGTCACGTAAGCGTGGACAGCCTGTGTGTTGACCTCTGCTGTAAACGCAGCTGTACAGATGTATAAAAGCGCTCGTCTTGACGTGATCTGATTATCTTTGATGGGGCAGTTCTTGTTCTGTTTGTGTGCAGTGATTTCTTGATTTGACAAGACTTAACACTTCACAAAGACACATTCACAAAGAAGTCAAAAGTTCAGTATATAAAAATACGAGATGAAATTTCCGTGTCAGTAGGGTTATGCGCTGTTGTGATGTGCACATAATAAAAACTCTTGTTTTAAAAACGTGGTACATTTCTTTACTTAAAGATTACTAAAGAAATAAAGGGAGCAAAAAAAAAAAAAAACTTTAAAACAGAGGCACTGAGTATTCAATTTTATTTAGGATTTTGTTGTACCAGATTATTTATTCATTTTTTTAGCTCTTCACTTTGTATTAAATGTGTTATCTCAGCAGCATGTTTAAAAACGAAGAGGTTGTATTATATTGAATTTTTCCTGAAAGAATGGAGGAGTGTGTCTGATAAATACTGTTTAGTATGGGCCACAGTAGAGCCAAAAAAAAAAAAAAAATGATGATGATTAGGAAGGCCTGGATTGGTCAGGTGTTACCAAAACTTCAGTCATTACTAGAGCTCAGGTTATCAGCATTTTACCTGCGATTTTTGTCTCCTTAGCTGTGTATTTTTAATAATCATATTTTGCAACTGTGCACTGCAGTCTTAATGCTTCTCACTAGTAGTGAAGTGACAAAGTGCCACATGGTGGCATCCTTCATCCTATGGGTTTGAGACAGGCCCCAAACCCCCAGCCATCAGCAGGGCAGTGCTCCATCCTCTGATACAGAGGTACAGCAGTAACTGCCCGCATGCTGTCTGAGGGCATCAGGGGTCTCTGTCGATGCTTTGTGGCATTAAGACTTGTGTGTACATTTACACCACAGGGTCTGTTTTCTTGTAACCTCCTATATTTCTGTGAGCCAAAGTAAATTGCAAGACCACATTGACAAGCATTTCCTCTGAAATGACTGTCCGAATGACCTCTGTTAAACTAGTCATTAAGATCCCTGTCATTAAGTAACACATTCACAGTATTAGATCAAAATTGGAGCCTAGAATGGACGAGTACTGTATAAGTTTTTAACCATTATTAATAGTGTGCGCATCAAATGTTTCTCAGACCCTCCTTGATTGTTTACATATGAATGATGGAACACCCCCTCCCCCAACCACTAAAACATTTGTTAACGTGTGCCTCAAAATACAGGAGGGTGAAGGCGGATAATGGAGAGGAGACAGGGGGTCAGACAAATAAGAGCTTATGTTATTAATGATCAGGATATTTGCACGTCATTACAGTTAAGTTAAATGGGATGGAGAGAGAGATGAGGGTCTGTCCCTAGTGGCGCTCCATGGCGGCACTCTGTAGGAGGTCTGTTGTCGTCTGCGCTGGAGGTCTGAAGGCTGTCTGGAAGCCTGGGGGAGGAGAGTGGAAGTGACTGGGAGCGAGCGATGGAGGAGGGAGGTATGGGGCCCAGCCACCTCTGTGCAGAGGAAGCCGAACTGCAGAGTCCAGCATGGCTGAGTGACGAGGCTGAGACACCACCGATCCACTCGGCCCGTCTATCTCAGTCAGAGCTTGTAGAGACTTGAGCCAGTGAGGGGGGTTTTCGTCTGGCACACAGTCCAAACTGCTACCGGTGGACGCTGGCATACCTGGAGCAGTGAAGAGTTCCAGTGTAAAATCTTAAAAAAGTAAACAGATTTTCAAATCTATACATCTGCCTTCGAGAAAATTATGTATGTTATAAAGTAATTTTTTTAATCTACCATTTATTCTATGTGTAGTTTTGTTTTTTTCAATAAACAACTAGAATTTGATATATAGACTACAAAGTTCTTTAGTAAGTTAGCTGTACCTGGTGCATGATTGGGGAAAAAAAGTGTATTTGTAATATGTTATTGACATTACAATTAATAATGTTATATACATATATAATATAATGATATTAAAACTATAAAAATTTATATTAAAGTACCAGTGATAATAGCTGGGTCCATCCAGCTTGTCGTGCCGTCCCAGCTCAGGCTGTGCGAGAGTCCTGCCGGGAGCCCCATGTGGTTCATACTGGAGGTGGATGAAGAAGAGGAAGAGGAAGATGATGTGGAATTTGGGATGCCTCCGAAGTTAATGTTGATATTTGGAAGGAGTGCTCTCAAGCCATCCTGCCACTCTTTCACATTTATGCTTTCCACAGAACCACTGTTTTCTGTTGAAGAAGGAAAAACTTTACACTTAATATGAAGCAAATCAACAGCAGTGCATCTAAAGTAAATGTTTCAAGCACACAAAGAACTGGGAATGAGTTCAAAAACATGGTAATTGGTGCAGTAGGTTGCAGCTGCGACTAGACCAGGTGTGACCATTTATCATCTTAAGACACAGTTATGTATTTAGCAATTTAAGTGTTTAAGCTGTTGTGTAAGTGCTCACCTGATATAGTTATTCCCCCGAGACCTGTGCTGTGGTGGTGGTGTGGTGGGTAGCTTTGGTCTAAGAAATGGCTGTGTGCGATGTGGTTTATGTGTGCGAGGTTGTTGCGAGTGGGCAGGCCCATCCAGGGCTGGCGTGCGGGGCTGCCCTGGGCGTGTGCAGGCAGGCTGAAGGAGTTGTAGAGGCCGCGGTGCTGCAGCGGGGGAAGGCGTGGCTGGCCATTAGGGATAAGTGAGGTCGAACGTGGCAAGGGTTCCTGCACCGACAGCTCCTTCTCTATGAGGTCAGCCAGCGCTTTCCTCGTCACATCAACGGGTCGAAGCCTAGATCATCCTCCTGCTGCTGCTGCTTGGCCGAAGAGCCAAAGCCAAAAGCTGCTTGCCAGTCAGTGGATGAGGACACGGGGATAGTTTCTGGAAAGACAGGCCTGGTGTTAACACTCACAATGGAGCATACAATCATTTTGCTTTTACAGTATGACTTACAGGAGATGCTGCCATCTGGCATTATTACAAATTGGCAAAGCTGATAAAAGATTTCAGTGTTAATCAGCTAGAGTTTAACAAATATCCAATCTGATCCAATTTCAGTGCTAATCTTACATATAGTAAATAAAATTGCAGAAGATAAGTTATACCAGCAAGCCAGGAGCTGACAACATGACTGAAAATAAAAGTAAAAAAAAAATAATAATACAACTGCATTACTAAGCTAAAATAAAGTAAAAAATTATATTTGGGCTATTTTACAGGCATCAAAGAGCAGGTCATTTTCTGAACAAATGGCACACATTTGAAATAAAATTGTCATTACATTCAAGTTTAGTTATGAGCCTACTTGATTTTGATTGATTAAACTCAATTAAATCTATCCCAAAAATAAATAAAGGGATTCACAATTTATTTAATCAGAGACCCCCTGAATATGAGAAGCACTGTTATGAATAATAATTAACTCACATTGCATTACTCCATATGTGCAACACAACTTCTTTAACAAGTATTATGGCATGTTGATAAAACTATGTGAAAATCGGTAGATTAATCAAACACTGTTAGCACTTACAGCAAAAACATTAGGAGATTATGTTTCTGCACCACTAGTCAATATTACACAGGCCAGTCCTGAGCAGACTGACAGCCTGCCAGGGTTCAATAGTGTAATTGATGCAGGCTGATATTTAAATCAGTGTCACAGATAATTAAGAAGTGTATGTGAATTGGAAATGCCACCACTCACAAGAGCAATGTTTTCACTCACAAACACAGACATGTTTTTTTGCATTTGCAGTAACGCACATAATTTCCATGTAAGTCATAAAAATGTATTGACAAATACAGTTAAGAGGTACAAATATTTAGAGAGCATCAGCTAACTGCCTAGTTACTGCATGATCTTTTTGTAAAGTGCAAAATCGATTTCATTCCAAATATTGATCCTACTTCTCTCCAAGCAAAATGCTAAGTTTAATTGTCCTACTTTTCATTTGTTATGCGCTGTTAAAACCTTTGGTCATAATTATTCATAGGAATCATTATAACAGGATTAATAAATATGATTCATGAACAAAAAAAAGGCTGTTAGACTAATTTGGGGTTAGCGGTGGCTCAGTGGTAAACATTCTATTCTCCTGAATGGATGGTCATATGATCAAATCCCAGAGCTGCTTAACAGTTTACATTAGATCATATACAGTTTACTTATTGATAATGTAAACATTAATCTCAGTAAATATACCTGAGGTAAAGAGGCTCTGGGGTTCAGGGGTCATGGGCCAGTCAGAACCACCCTGTGGGGAGCTTGGGAAAGAAGGTAGACTGCTGGGAATGGGGTTCGGATGTCTGAAGTTACTGTTGTCTGAGAAGAGTGACTGAGATTCGGCAGGTGCGCCCTCAAACGGCGAGCGAGCTGCGAGTTCTGCCACACTGATGGGCACTGCCAGGCTTGGCTTAGAAAAACCAGGGGGAGGGGAAGGCGAGTCACTGCTCGAGACCTGTGAAAGAAGAAATAAATACAAAATGTGTAACTTTACACAACACTACTAATCATATATAAACTAAAGTGCAAAGAGCAGTTCTTACCTGTGCTATATTCTCTCCATTCCCTATACTTATAGGTTCTGTTGATTTATCAACAGGACTGAAAGACAATCAAGATATTCATCAGGGAAAATGATTTTCAAATAAATTACACAATACATGTGCATCCCTCTATTACTACATACAAAACAGTAAACACAAAACAGAGTCCAAAAATCCAAACCCAGTGCCAAAGGTTTATTTAAACACCCAGCTGAGCAAAAAGGTTCATTTAATTAATTGGGTGTTTACATATATATTACAAATGTATGTATATTCATACACACATACCCAGTATGTATATACAACTGGCCCCTGGGTATTTCAAAGAAATTCAAAGAAATCCAAAGAAATCTGGCCCCCTTTCAAAATAATTTGGGAACCCCTACACTAAAAGCGTCTGTATTACTAATCTTTATTCTTCCATAATCCTATTCCACATTTTGTCCCCATTTGCTGTTTATAATAACCACCACTCTTCTGTGAAGATGTTCTACTACATTCTGGAATGTTCTGGAATCAGGTACTGATGTAGGTGAGGTGAGGAGGCCTGGGGTGCAGTCGGTGTTCCAATTCATCCCAAAGGTGTTCAATAGGGTTGAGGGCAGTGCTCTGTAGCAGGCTATTTAAAATCTTCCACTGGAACACATGTAAACCATATCCTAATGGAGCTAGCTTTAGGCACAGGGGCATTGTCGTGTTGGAACACGTTTGGGTCTTTTATTTAAAGTGAAGGGAAAATTTAATGCTAGTGCATCTAAAAACGTTCTATAAGAAGTGTGCCTAAAAAAGTCAAGTGTCCCAATACTTTTGTTCATATAGTGTATATTATATGGGTCATATGATGTGGTATTAATTTTGCATCTTGATCTTCTGGTAATATAATGACCATATAATACCAGTTACTTTATGTTCAAAATATTTGCTTCAGCTATTTAAATGTTATTAAGAATAGGAAGAATAACATCTGTATTATGCACATGTATAACAGTGTGTACCTGGTTGGTTCTAAGACTGAGGAGAAGTGTGAGAGTCCTGTGTTTTGATCTGTTCCTAAATCAGAGTCTGGCTCTTCTGGGGTCAAGTGATCCGAGTCTGTCAAACAATCTAAAAGGGGCGGGGACTTCCTATGTTCTGTAGGTAAACCATTCACTAGTTTACCGTAACCCTGTAATAAAGGCCAACCCTCTTTACCACCGCTGTTCTGTCTGTGGAGAAAAAAAAACACCCAGTTTGCTTACGAGGCCATTTTAAACCATATAGTAAATCTAAATTTATGACAGAGTATAGAAACCTCACCTTTGTGTAGTATTTGCTTTGTTTTTAGACTTTTCCCCTCCGCATGTTGAAGATTGTAGAAAGTTGGGATTTGCTTTGTAAAGATCTTGGAGTAGTTTTTGTTCATATTCCTGGTGTTTCCCAGCCTACACAAACAAAAAAAGAACACCAATACATTAAGGTAATATGTACATGACTTTTACATACTTTATCAGTGTTGATCAAATTCTGCACTCACCTGCATCTCCTCTTTAGTAAAACTAGCTGCCTCATCTCCCAGTTCATGCAGATACATGCAGTCCGGCTTAGGGCACTGCATGCTTTTAAGAAAATAGCTGCAGTACTTTGTTGTGCCTAAAGAAGCCTATAAGAAAAAAGATCTGGCTCAATAAAAGCACCTACCACCACCAAAAAAAAAAAAAAATTCACCTTAAACCCTGGCCCAATTAAGTGCCAATAACCCATATTACTAGCAATTACAGTTACAGTTAATACAGTTATTATTTGTATGGTCAGATCCTAAAACAAGTGTATGCAAATTCCACTATTATTTTCTGTAATCAGTAATTACATGTTTGACATGTATGTAGGGCTGCAACAACTAATCGTTAAAACAATAATGGAATTCATTGGCAACAAATGGCGTTATCGATTAAGGGCTGCTTAAAATTCAGTTTAGTGTGACGGCAATATAACACAGCCTCATGCAAAAAATAGGGGAGAGTACAGGGTCAACCCGCAGCAGGAAAAAGTGTGCGTCCCAAGTCATCCAAGGCATAGGAGCATTTTATATTAAACGCAACAAAGAAAACTGTACCTGGAAGTTATGCAAAGCGGAGCTTGTGTGGCATGGAAGTACCACAGTGATGCACGTGCATGCGGAAATAAAACACACTGGTGTCACAGATAAAGGCGAAACATCAGCACGATGAGCAAAATCTGTATAATCCTCATCAGGGTAAAATGGTATAGTTTAATGAAGCGTTATTGTGTAAACTGTTTGCTAACTTCGGTACAGTCGCACTAGATCAGTTCTGGCGTGACTCACGAGCATAAGGTTGTGCAATCACCTCACTCGTGACATTGTGATGGATTCAATTAAAACAATGAAAAGATAAAAGCAGCAAATAATAGCAGCAGTAAACGATTACATTTTTACTTACTGATGTGGTTTTAAGCAAATGCTTATGCATTTGTACACCAATGCATATTTTTTCTTTTTTTAAATCTGCATTTCTTTGTTCCATTCTCTTTTATAGCATTTGTTTACTACAACTGTTTTCAAAAGTGATTTACTGCTGCTTACTATACATTTAAATGCTTTTTTTTTTTTAATATTCTAGATGTTTATACCTTCACAACTGAAAAAAATGTCTGTGAATTTTTTTTAACAAAGATTTCTAATCAATGATGTATTTAATTTATATTGATTTTTTTATGCATTGTTGTCAACTTGCCATCTGCAATTATCATTAAAAACAAATGTTGACTTAGAAAAATTGCTTCTCCTTTCATGCTGAAATGGTTTGGGGTTTTTTTACAATGAATTTGTTCCAAAGAGAAATCCCCCATTCACTCCTCAACAAGCAGCTACTATAAAAGTTTAAAATAGTTAAACAATATGTGGCTTTCGAATTTTTTAAGTACACTTTTATACATAAATACCCTGAATTAGGGTTTTATATAGTTATAATAAGCTAAACTTTAGATTTCAAATTCAGATTAATAGATTATCAAAATAATCATTAGTTGCAGCCCTACATGTATGTGTGTGCAAACTTATGTCTGGTTAAAGGTTGAAAAATAAATAAATAAATAAATAAATAAATAAATAACCTTGGATCTGACCTGGATGGACAGATTATTTAAAGGCATTCCAAAACCCTTAAATAAAATCACATATTTCTTTAAGGCTATTACTTCATATCAATATCAAATCACATCTTACCTCAAAGTGGGAAAAAAATCAGTGTGTAAACATGAAACAATATACAGTGGTACCTTGACCTATGAGTTTAATTCGTTCCGTGGCTGAGCTCATATCTCAATTTGCTCGCACATAAATTTTCCCCATTGAAAATACTTAAAATGGCATTAATCCGTTCCAACCCTCAAAATCCCACCCTGTTTTTATGTTTCATGTTATTAAATTAGGAAAATACATTTCTAAATAACAAATCTTGTATAAAAACATAATAGAAAGAGTGTGTAAAGATATAACAAGGTTTTACGCAGTGTATTTAACTTGGAGATGAGACGACTTGAGCTAACGAAAACACTAATGGAGGGGGAGGGTGGTAGAGGCGATAAGTGGAGGAGGAGGGAAAACTCGTTTTTTACTATCACTCCTGTACACTACGTATCCCTAAACTTAAAATTTTTTACTTTTTCTTCTTTGCTTATCTTAATTCTCGTCACAATCTTCGCTTTCTGGCTTCGCTTCGCCATATAGCAGCGGCGTTTCGAGCTCGTACCTCAATTTTTGTTCGCGTAACAAAGCAAAAAATCGACAGAGTGACCGCTCGTACCTGGGAAAACTAATACATTACTGCACTCGTAGGTCAGGGTACCACTGTATCCTATATGAAAAATGTTGCAGTATTGTATTTACCTTGAGTGTTCTACCGTCAACAACCACATTATTAACACACTGTATTGCCCTTAGGGCATCTTCTGAGCGGATGTATGTAACATAGGCACTGGCACTAGGACCCTGCAGAGTAAATGAGTAAATTGTTTATATATAGATATTCATTTTGGTTTTAACACCAAGCCATTTCTGTAGCTGAGGTTACTCCTACCTGTGATCCCGCATACGATGTACTGTTATTGATGACCACTTTATGAATTTTGCCGAACTTTCCGAAATACTCCGGCCTCTTAAGGACCTGCAAAATGAGACAACTATTGAGTTTAGATCATCAGAACAGCGTATGGCACAACACACCAAAATGCAAACCATCAATCCGTCTATGACAGATACAATCAGAAAGTGTTTTTATTTTAGTTCCAGGTTATCAACTGGAAATCAGAAACACTGAATTATTTCTACACTGACTAGATACCGTTTTAAGTAAGCTCCACTGACTCAACTATTAAACTCATAGTTAAGAGATTCACACAATGAGTAAAACTCAGTTAATCAATAAGCCACTAATTTCACCAGGGGCTTTTAAATACATTGACAATAAATCAACATAACATTTACATTTCATTAATAACATTTAGCAGACGCCCTTATCCAGAACAAAAGTGCTTTAAGTCTCTATCAATAAATAAATAAACACTGGTTCACTGGATTACAAACTTAAAATGCCAGTCCTTAGATATCTATAAATCCTTTTTAAACCCATACATCAATAAATATCTGTTTTGCACTGAGCAATGGCAAGCATAACATTTTCACTGAAACACAACCTACTGCATATATATTTAGGTTCCACATCTCTAAGCAAACGAAGAATCCAGATATTTTGACTCACTTATTTGTGGGTTATAAAAATCCCAAATAAGTAACGAGCCTTCCTTTTTATTACACTATTACACCAGTCCATGAAAGCAATGTGGCTAGAAAAGGAAGGCACAGTGCTTTTTTTTTTTTTTTTTTTTTAAATGATGACTCACCCAATCTGTTACCGATGGTACAATGCAACACAGCACATATTATGTCCACACACTCGAGTTGGGTCAGTAAGCAAATTCTGATTTCGGTTGTTTAATTTAATGTGTACTGCATAAAAGACTTTTTCATTCAAATGTTAATCCTTACATAATTATGACATATGCGATCACTGTGCAATTATGAAGTTGGCTCAAGTCAGTATTACTGCTAAATGCCAAAGCAGATGCTCTTCTGTACATAATATATTACTTTTCTTTTAAAATGAAGAGCTTAAAAGCATGCAGTATGTTGCATGAAATAGGCTGCTACATTATGGACTGATAATAGGGTCAAAAAAATCTTAAGCGTCATGTCTATTAATGACAATACACTTGCTATGACGTGTTTATGACATGATTATGTACGCAGCCGAATGACTGGATGAAGAATAAAGGTCGTGAAATAATTCAAGAAAAGTAATGACCTCTAAATATGATATTAACATCTGTAATTAAATCCCCCCCTCTCTTTCTTCTTTACTTGTTCAAGTCAGAAATAAGCAGGGGATGACACTAGGCAATGTCTGGGATGCTTTACTAACAATAGCTGCTGTTCCATTTAATTCCCTTTGTGTTGCAAATCTCCTCTTACCTCAGGGTCCGCGAGCCTCTGAGAGAGACCCACTACGAACACGAGGTTCCGCTGCACCACGCGCACGCTCGCTAGGTGCTTCCGGTTCTCCGTCACCTTCTGCTTCTTCTCGTTTTGCTTCTGCTTCTTCTCGTTCTTTATCCTCTGGATCTCCTCCTGTGAGAGGGGCTTGTACACAGCCGGGTCCTCCGGGTACGGCTACAGCACACACAGGATGATCATTTAAGACAATGCTGTGTGCTTTCATGATGTGAAACACTCTAAAAATCTAATCGTAGTGTCGGGTTCTAATCAGCAGTGAATTAGAGTGCAATATGACAATGTTGCACCTACAGAAATGAACACTGGTCATGGTCATCCTCCAAGCAGGCAAGCCAGCACTCAGCAACGGGTACAGAGCTTGTTTAGTGTGCCTTGGACTTCCACTTGTATATTAATAATACAACTTCGCTTCAGCCCAGACCCTTGCTGCGTCCTAATTCACCTTATATCTGTCCTAAATAGTATCCAAGATTAGAATTATTCTGTCCCAAATCATGGCGTGTTGAAAAGTGTACCCCAAAGCTACCTGGATGCTCTGCTATTTTTGCATTTCTAAAAGCATTAGGTAACGAGCTCTCGTTATGTGCGATGTGTTAGTAGTTCCAAGTAGTTGCATAATGTTCTTTTCTTTTCTTTCTTTTATAAACACGCTCAAAACAATGTTGTACCTTACTTCACTGCACAAAAATAGTCCATATGGTTACTATGAGTAGGCGAAGTGGGACATAGCACCTGACTGAGGTGGCTATTTGCAATATAAACAGGGCCAAATTTTAAATGTCTTCCTATTGGCCATTACATGGTGTTTCAAAGTAGTTATATCACTTACAAACAAAACTCTCCTACAGAGTAAATGTATGTAGAGAGCAGAAACACATTTGGGATTTGGCCCACTCTCTCAGGGCTCATGATCTAGATTACCATAGAAACAGGCATAATTGTTACCATAACCATAGAGTTAGACATAAGCATAAGGTTGGCATTGCAAAAACGTGTTTTGTATAAGATTTCTATATAAAATTTTACATTATGGTATATTATGTTTGGAAAATTTTATATATGTGGTCTATTACAGGGTTATGAGTCCTATTCCCATATGAGTAAACAGAAGCCTAGTCTTGGATGACTGGAAATAACTGCTTGAGAGTGCTGCCAAAATGGCTGCTTTTTGTGGCGGTCAGACTTTACCATAAAGGCTTAGCGTTGTTGTCGCTATGGTTACCACATGAGAGACTCGAGCGATTTTCATCTGACACATCAAACGTTATGTTGGGTGGGAACTTATGCAGAGAGAGAGACAGACAGGCAGAGCAGAGATTTATCACCTGCTGTGCATAAATCTGGCCAATTTAGAGAACATCACCCATTCACCCAGTCTCAAAACAAGGAAATGAGAGCAGCTAAACATGCTTTTCTATAGCTGAGGAAGTGAGTCTCTAAATGTCATCCAGCAGCTGTGGCAATTTACCTTTCTGCATGCTGGGCAAAGGCCGTTCTCGTCTGTGCGAATTCTATGCCAGCAGAAACGGCAGATCTGGTAGCCGCAGGTACACGGGAAAAAGTTGACGTCATCGATCTCCAGAGGCTCCATACACAGAGGGCACTCCATGGGGTCTTCCTTCAGCTCAGGGCTACGGGACATCTTATTGCACGAATATGGCTGCGATCACGGCAACTCACCGGAGCGAGACACTACAGCGCTGGAAGGAAACAGGATATGCAGAGAGAAGAGATTTTAGACATGAGTATGGTGAGATTTGTGAAGATCGCTGGAGCAGGAGAAAACAGACTGTTTTGTAATTGTTTTTTTTAAACTTCTGTACTTGTGGCCACCAGCTGTGATGTAAACTGACTGCATATAGAAAGATGATCAGAGTGGAAGTTACATGAGACTCAAACAGGAAAATTCTCCTACCCTTGAATAATCCTAAAGCTCTTACACACTTAAATACTGCATTATAATGATTATGTTCCTGTCATAATTTATTCACTATTTACAATTTTTACAGGCAGAGATTAAATCCATATTTTGGAGGAACATCAGTAGAAGAGAGTATGTACAATACATTCCTAACAGCTGATCAACCCAAACAAATAAATAAGGACATAATCAGGATGTTGAAAACCTAAAGAGAGAATCTAGAGAGACAGTAATCAAAGACATTAAGCTGGTGCTTATTCAGTATTGAGTGTCGATGCGCTGGAAAGGTATCAGGTGGAGGTGAGACAACTTCTGATTGACACCAACGGAGACAACGCAGATCTTGCATTGAGCCCAGGACACAATTCATCTTAAATTCCAGCTAACACCACTCTAACACACTTGCGCAACATGGCCCTCACTGAAAGTCGCTCAGTTATAGTGAAGAAGTCTGTATCAGATCAGTATCATGTATGAGTTGAAATTCCAGTTCTGTATCAAAAGATGGAAAAGCTACAGCAAAGACAAAATATTTTTTGTTGTTTTTATGTGTTTTAATATTTGTAATATATAGAGGGAGTCATCAATGTCCATACCTTGAACAGTCAGTTTCCAAAAATGGGAAAGACTTCAAAACAAGAGACTTTGTAAGACTTTACACTTTCCCAGTAATAGGACAGACTTCAAAAACAGTCTTGCAAAAAGGCTTTATTAACTTAAAAAAAAAAAAAAAGGGAAAACTGGAAGCTAAAGAGGAACCCGCTGTTTATAGTGTTGTGTAAGTGACAACACAATCCTGTCCTGTATATTATTAAACATTTAATGGTTAAAAACCAATGACAAGGCATTTTTTTATAATAAAACATTGCCGGCAAACTGCTGTAGTGTATGAGAGATGGTGTAGGTCGACAATAATCCACTTTGGAGTGAGAACAGTTGTCAGGATTCGCATCAGACCGTCCTATAATATCATGTCCTCAAATGCTTTTCCTTTCCACAATATGTCCATTTACCAAGACTACTCAGCATCAGCTAACAACTCTGAAGATTTAGACTCAAATGTTAATGGATTAGTTTATACCCATCATTTTAAAAAAACTGTCTATACACATATATATATATACATAAAAAGGGTCATGTCTGTAACTCATGTTTCATGGAGACATGTTTCGGCGGTAACAGATAGAGTGACACTGGTCAGGTGCTTCCACAGCTGGGACAGAGCTCGTAATGACAAGAGGCGACCAAAACACACCACATAAACCTGCATTTTCAATCCAGACACCACCAGGAACAAGTCTACCTCACCCCCTTGGGCGTTTCAACATATATGGCCGTTTTTCCCGGAGATATTCGCCTGCTTTGAAGCGGCTGAGTGGGTTAGGGGCTGCGGCCTACACCGGCCCGAAGCCTGCGCCTCTCCCAATGCTCACTCCGGTTCTGGCCACAGGAACGCCCGGTGTCAACCGTTGACTTTTCCCTTTACTCCTACTCAGGCGTCGGGGTAATACCAAGAGATGATTCGTATAAAAAGATAAGTCTAAGTCCCTGAAAAGCGTAACATTTTCAGCACAAGTGTGCGCTGAGAACATTTCAGGCGAGCGGTTGGTAGTTTTTGGATACTCACTTCAACCGGGATTCCTCTCCGAAGATATTTCTACAAATATCAGGGCGGAAATGGTTTTCCCTAAAGCACCCGGAGTTCCTCTACAATCCTGTCCGGCTCTGTTTTGGGTTTAAATGGCTGGTTTGGATATTTATTCTAGTCTAACTATTTCTTTAGGCAGCGGCGTCTTACTACCATCTTACATTAAAATGATGAGGAGGGAATACAGTATCCGGTCACCGCGCACTCTGTTTGCGCACTCAGGGCAAAACTGCATTGTGGGAGATGTAGTTTATTACTAGGCGCCATACTGTACAAGAACTACAGCCAAATCAAGGGAGAGGGTCAGCATGTGGAGAGAGCAGCAGCATGTATTTTTTTTGGTGTTGAATCCCTACTTACACCCTGATTTAATTTCATGTTATGATAAGAATACCTAAAACTCCTCATTCTTTTCTCTTCTTCGCCTTCTTCTTCTTTCACTTATTAATCATGCTCCTAAGGTGACCATTTTTCATTTCTTGTAGCTGATCAATTGGGGACTATTTCATATGAACAGCCTAAAGATCGATGAAGTTTTTGAGCAACTCAAGAAGATGAGTATGGATTTGAACTGTAATTAATATCAACAGTGCTATAATGTCAATACTCACAACAACATTCTACATGTGTTGTTTCTCCATTATGCAGCATTTGAAGGCTCTGGCATGGAGAAGTTGGTGTTGATGATTTCATATGTTGAGCTAATTTATGAGTTGCTTAGGAGCACCAGATTCCAAAAGTCCAACTGACTGTATAAGACTGTAGAAAGGACATTACTCATAATCACAGTACTCATGATATTTCTCACTTTCGATGTTTGGAATGTATTAATTATTTATAATCACACTGTTGATGTCACTCAAATGAGGATAGGTTTTCTTTTAAATCTGGCTTCTTCCTCATACCATCTAGGGATACATCTACCATTCCATCTTCCTTGCCACAGTCACCCAATGCTTCATTGTCAAGAATAAACACCCATACATTCAAATATAAGTGAATTATTTTTTATAATTC
This sequence comes from Silurus meridionalis, assembly GCF_014805685.1. Lineage (NCBI taxonomy): Eukaryota > Metazoa > Chordata > Actinopteri > Siluriformes > Siluridae > Silurus > Silurus meridionalis. The sequence goes on along the minus strand of NC_060888.1, from coordinate 22,637,882 downwards.
TTACATTCTATAAAGCTGCTTTGAGACAATTTCCATTGTGACAAGCGCTATAGAAATAAAATGACCTGACCAAACAGTATACCTTAACAATGATGGAAATATAATGAATAGACATTGTCACACAGTTGAGGATGGGTTCCCGCTTGAGAGGGATGGGGGAGTGGTGCTCAGTGGTTAAATCAGAGTCACTGATTGGAAGGTCAAGGGGTTCAAGCCCAAGTATCTCCAAGCTGCTCTTGAGCAAGGCTCACAGCGTCTTCTGTCTTGTTCTTCAGACCTTGTGACTCGGTAAGCACCAGTAGTCTACCGTAGAAGAAGTCTACCGTAGTAGAGTTCGCTTCCGACCTTATGCCTGTAAATCTTTTTATTTTATTAGCCATTGTTGCCTTTGTGCAGTAGATATATAACAGTTCATTTGTTTTTAGAAATTTTTTGAAAGAAAAAAAATTCTGATAATTTAGCGGGAGTCCTGCGAGTAATTTTATTCTCCCAAAATCCACACACACGAGTATTTTATCACCCGCATCAAATTGTGTCCTGGGCCGCACTCATTTGCGTTGGGTCCTGTGGGAGTGTCTCTAATGTGAGGTGACACTAAAACAGGTAGTAGTAATGACTATTTTTTACTTGAGTGCATGTCAGAGCCTGTACTTCACTTTGACTTAAATAAAAAAGTGTAGTCAGTACTTCAACTTTTACAAGTCTTTTAAAACACAAGTATCTGTACTTCTACTTGAGTGAAGGATGTGTGTATTTTTGCCACCTCTGCAAACTAATATACACTAAACTTATACATCTCAACTTCATAAACTCTTGATCTCTGTAAAGCTGCCTTTTGGACAATGTCTATTGTTAAATAGTGTCTTACAAATAAAACTGAATTACAATTAATTCATTTCATTTTATTTTTTAACATTGGCACCTCCCAAATTGACAGATTTCCATATACATATGGTGTCAAGAAGGTAGACAACACAAGGAAGAAACTGAGTTCAAAGCTGAACTGAGATTATAACTCATGACTTTTCTACAGCTGCTCAGTATAGTGTCAAGCAGTGCGAAGTGTGTTGCGAAGATCTTCCCTCTAAACACTAAGGCCGCTGTTGATTTTAGTAGGGTATTATCTTTTAATCTGTAATATCCAGGTGAAGTTATTCACTTTATAGTATTATAGCATTCACTACTCTTTCCCAGTGAGAACACTGGCAATTACCCTAGCGGCTATCTGTGTGCATCCTTCCACAGCAACCTCATGGCAAACTTTAGATTAACCAGGTCAGGTCAAGGATTCTTCAAACAGAAGCTAAATCAAATTACACTGGCATTCAGCTGGCATTGTTGTAAAACTTTTTTTTTTCTATAGTCACAAGCCATGTACAGGGACTTCCATTATCAATGCTTCACACAATCCATTTATTAAGTTACAGTATTTTCTGTATTTGTATAATTGTCATTACTATAAGAACGGATTTGTTGCCTAAATAAACCACAAATTTAAATATAATATGATTAAGTAATAATCAACAAATTGCTATGGTGTAAAAGGGGACAAAACGTCATTGCACACCGTTATATGAAACTTCATGGTGATTTTAAAATTTCCCCACTGTGGGACATATAAATGTATATCTTTTCTTATAACAATAACTCTGCTTCATGCCAAGTCCAATCATTTTTTTTAAAGCAAGACAACCCTTTCTCTGTGTCAAATGAACACATTTATAATTTGTAGTAGTAGTCGTAGTGGTCTGTTATTTGTTATATTATCAGGTATTTTATTGGAATTTATCAATAGATATCTAGTATGTGAGTAAATGTTTTTCCCTCCATTTTTCTCTGTGCAGGGGAAGGTGACAAACATCAGGTAAGTCATTAGGAAAGCTGTGGCAATTTCCCATACACTACACACCAGGTTATAAGTGACTAGTGTAAGTTGCATCTAGTTGAACGCCTCAAACTTGCTCTATGAGCTGCAAGTGAGGAATGAGGTAGTTTTGGAAAACAGCTCTCCATCTCCAATGAACTGTCATAGGTGTACTTATTCAATTGTACATACAAGTGAAAAAAACAAACAAAAAACAGTCGTTCTAACTGGTTTTGTTGCCAAGGTACCATCATAAATTAAGACTGAAATCATTTAGTATGATTATAGAGTATTTCAAATTTGCCCTATGTGGGTATATTGTGATTTTATTGAAAAATAAAAGCTAGTTTATTATGACTCCATCCACATGCAGGTAGGTTTGGGCCAGGGTTGTGGGCGTACCCTGCCCGGGAGGATGGCCTCTGCGGTCAAAGATGGAGCGATGGGGTGAGGAGAGAATAAAGATAGACGTGCTGCCAGGAGGCCCATTCGCACACTGGTGTCCGTGTCTTTCCCTTGTAGGATCCCTGCCATCACTGCACCTGCAAGACTGAAAGATCGAGACAGACAGAGACAGATCGTAAAGGTTGGTGCATATAGACAAAACAGTGGCACATTTAATTAAAATTGGACAGTTTCAGATTGGTACCTGTCTCCTGCTCCAGAGACGTTGACCGTTTCTTCAGAACGTACTGACAGTGCCGGGTAATACACAGCACACAGTCTTCCTTTCTGCACCAAAACATTATTTTTACATTCTTATAAATAATGTCTAGCAACAACTCTTTCTGTGTGTTTGTGTGCATTCTAGGACATGAAAGAAGCTCCATTTGTGACAAGATTTTTCTAGGTAGTACTTTCTCAGAAGAGTTTTCCAGGAAACATATTCTATGTATCAACATTCAATAGCCATTTTATCAGGTAAATCCTCCGTACAGCTGGAGCTTATAATTCATCACACACTATATCCCCAAACTTTAAGCACTAAGTTGGAGACATGGTATTGGATGTCTTTGGAAGCAGTAGCATTACATTTCCCTTTTCTTAAACTATGAGACCCAAACCTGTTCCAGCATGACAGTGCCCCTGTGCTAAAAGCCAGCTTCATTAAGATATGGTTCACATGGGTTGGGGTGAAAGATCTTGAGTGGTCTGCTATAGAGCTCTGAACTTAACCCTGTTGGGATGAATTAAAAAGCTGACTGCACCCCAGGCCTCCTCACCTACAGTACATCAGTACCATACTTTACTAATGCCCTTGTAGCTTATTGAGCACGAATCTAATGATGTGAAATATTACCAATTCATGTTACCAGAGATTAGAAAACAGTAAGAAACTAATCAAAGACAATAATCGCCATGACAACCGATGGCTTACTAGAATTGAATCAGTACAGGTACTTTTTGTGCAGTTGTGTAAGGACTGCTATGTTTCACTAAACATCTTGGAGAACCTGTCACGGTCCCTTTGGGGACTCTCGCTTTTCTTCTGTTTCTGCAGGTAAAATCTGACAACCTTTTTTATGGTCTATTGCATCATGTGTACCATGTTGCATCATGTTTTTACAGATATGCACACATTTTTCTGTGATGTTTTTAGTCTACAAGGGAAAGTAATTGGAAATGTATTTTTGCTGCCTTAATAATGACAGAATTTTGGATTTAAAATAATAAATTTAAAATAATAAGATTTTTGCACATGATTCTACCGTGCATGTCTTAAAACATTGGATGCACACACATGCACCTACAAAATGCCACACAAATCTATATGGAACGAAAAACAGCCAAAGAAGTATTGTAGTGTGATGTGTGAGTTTCTGATAAACAATCAAATGCAATATGTTAAATAATGTGTCATACAGTATTAAGTGTTGTTAAGCAGTGTTAGCAATGTTTCATACCCGTTTGTGCTTTCGGGGTCGCAGACTGACTGTTCCAGCCTCATGTTCTCCACAGACCAACACTCCCAGTGCACCCAGTGTCACTACCACACAATGCAAGTGCTCCAGCAGGGGGCGGGAAAGAGCTGCTGCACACCCCAAAACATCCTCCAGAGAACTTGGTAAGACTGAAAATGCAATATGATGTGAAACTTTCTTTCATGTTTTAAATAAGGAACAAAACATTTGTGCTATGCTGTTATGGAAAAAGAATCTATGACCAAAAAAAATGTGATGCAGTCTGAGAAGCATAGTAATTGTTAACAGTCCAATGTGAATTATTTTCCTGTAACCGAAGTCTAACTCTTTCAGTGTTTTTTTATTTGCACCTGAGATTGTGTGGCCAAATTATGAAAATATTATGAAACATTCTACAATAATACTGAAAACATTCAAACTATTGCAAGAACTGTATGGAAATATGTAGTAAAGTTAAAAGTGTTAAACAACCCATAATATGTTTTATAGAGCTACCTCTGCTGCAGCGGAGAAGTTTATTCAAATTACCAGCTTCAGAAACTGCTGATTTACATAAATGCTTCTTGAAATTCATACCTCAGAGGAACAAGCAGAAGAGAAGTAGTTGGGTCAAGAAAAACAGGACATTAACAGTGGAAAACTGTCCTTTGGGCAGATGGGTCCAAATTGGAGATTTTTGGTTTTAACTGCTAACCATTGTTAGAAGTACAGAGGGTAAACGAAGGTTTCCTGAATGTATGGTTCCCGCTGTGAAGTGTGGACGAGGAGTTGTGGTGGTGTGAGTGTGTTTTGCTGGTAATACTGTTGGTGACATTTAAATTTGAGGGCACACATAACCAACATGGCTACTACCGCATTTTGCAGCGGCATTCCATCCAGTCACTATCATATTTTTTTTTCCAACAAGACAATGACCACAAACACACATCTAGGCTATGTAAAAGCTATTTAAAGAGGAAGAGTGATAGAATCCTGCATCAGATGACCTGGCCTCCACAATCACTCGATCTCAATCCAGGTGCGATGGTTTGGGATGAGATTGAAAGAAAAGCAGCCAACAAGAACCTGTGGGAACTCCTTAAGATTGTTGGAAACCCATTCCAGGTGACTACCTAATGCGGTTGACTCAGAGAATGCCAAGTGTGTGCAAAGCTACTTTAAGGAATTAAAAATATAAAACACATTCCGGTTTATTTAACTCATTTCTGTTTACTACGTAATTCCCTACATTTTCTTTCTTTGTTTGGATGTCTTCAGCATTAATATACAAGGTTGAAAATAATAAGAATAAAATAAGCCCTTTTGACTGGTACTGTATATATGTCTGTAGTTTATGTAACTCTGTAGTCTATCATATAAAGTCAGCAATACTGTCAAAATCATGCTATTATAAAGAAAAATCTGACCAATTAGATTTGAGATTTCAACAGAGTCGTGGCTTCTGGTTACAGCATAAACCACAGAAATCAGCAGAACTCAGAGTGTGTTTGATCACGTGTTTTCCAGCTAATACAGGAAATAAATCAATCGTTTTTTTTCTTGTGTTCCTAGGCATAAGATATAGAAGCAGCACGCATTTCATGGTAAGTTATCAGTGATCATTTGTGGTTGATAGCAGGATGTACCCTTTGGAGTAGGTAAACAGAGAGTCTTGTTCATGGTGCACAGCTCAGCCAGATTGGGAGATGTATAAGAGAGTGCCTTCCAGCTTTCTGAAACAAAAGGCTTACAGGCCTTATCAGCATCCGTGGGCTCATACCATACTGAAACACACACACACACAGATGACACACAGATGACACACATTTGTGGCTCAAAGTACCTTTTTATAGAGCTCTGGACGTACCTGGAACTGAATGTTTTTTGGCAAGGCTGCATATGTAATTTATAGTAGAAACAGGAATGTTGCCATCAAGGACCACAAGAGATGCAGAGGAGAGCTGGTCCTCATACTGAGAAACCTGCACCACATTTACAATCATATAGCATAACTTTTCCTGATTTTCTGACGTGCCACCTAGCCACTGATGTTAGCTTTTCTGTCTATTTTGTACAAAACGTCATACTTACATAAACAATCAACATACTCAGTGGCACTCACATACTGCTCCTTGATTTCCTGGTGGATGTCCATGTCCCCAAGTCCTAGACTCAGCTCTCCAGTCTCTGTAATGACAGCACAGTAGGTGGCCGTTCGCTGACCCTGCAATCTTGCAACTGCACGAGTGTCCTGTTAAATGCAAAGCAAAGATTTGGGGTCTCATTTTCCAAGGTGCAACCAGAATGCAATAAATGTATGTAAGACACATGTGGTTATATGGGTCGAGCTAGCTGGGAAATACCACACCTGCCTCCAATTTCTCAGCATTAAAACCCTACAGTTTGAAGTGTACAGAGCGATGCTATGTGTGAACAAAGGTATTGTGTAAAGGTGTATAGTGATTTGCTGAGAGAGATGTTTGGAACAAGAAGACCAATAATTCACTGTAAAATGTCATAAATACCTTCACATTAAGTCTGTGTAACCTGCCCACCCCTTATTGAGAGCACTAAGTCAGCAATTACTTTGTCAGTTAACTTAGGCAAGAGTGATGAGACTATTGGCATTTCTCTTCCTCTAGGATTTTTCTGCATATGCATGGTTAGGAGTTCATCCTCATAAAATAAAGAAATCACATTCTAATATTTGATTCAGTAGCCAGTAAATTCAGTAGATTGATTTTTTAGTTTGCAACATTTTGTATTTTGTTCTGATATTTTTGGCCACCTGGATTCTTTTGGGCAGGATGATATTGGGAGCAGGCAATATCCGGAACGTTCACATTAAAATCAGTATTAGCCATGTGCATAATCCAAAGGACAGAAACTAAATTGCACCTGAGATTGTGTGGCCATATTATGAAAATAATTGAGAGTGTTCTGTGGGATTAAGGCCAAGGCTCTGTGAAACCCATTCGAGTTCTACTTCTACTCCAACCATGGCAAACCATGATTTCATGGGACTCACTATGTGCACAGGCACTGTATTGTCATTCTGGAATGTTCAGTTCAATTCATTTTTATTTGTATAGCCCTTTTAACAATGAACATCGTCTCAAAGCAGCTTTACACAAATAATGCGGTGATAAAGAATGAATAAGATGTTCTTTAGAAGTTTAAGTTTGTCCCTTTTGAGCAAGCCAGTGGCGACTGTGGAAGAAAAAAACTCCCTGAGATGTAATAATGGAACACGTATGGACCTCTTAGTTCCAGTAAAGGGAAAAAGTATAGCAAAGACATTCTATACAATTGTGTGCTTCCAATACTGTGGCAGCACTTTGGGGAAGAATCACAAATGGGTGTGATTGTCAGGTCTCCTTAAATGTTTGGCATAAAGTGTACCTAACACAGGCTTGCAAACTCAAAGCTAAGTAGAACACTCACCATATGGTGTACATGTGTATAAGGCAGAAAGATGAAAGTGATCTGATCAATCCAAATAAATCGAAATATATATTATTGTTGAATTCATTGTACACTGCTTACCATATGTTTACAGTAGTTGAGCACAGCATCACTATGAGAATCTTTTCCAATGGCTGAGATGAACAGAGGCTTTTGATCCAGTCTACTCAAACAGTCTTTGGGGGCAAGTGTAAAAAAAAAAGAAAACAAGGTATTGACTCTGTACAGCAATTCATAAAACACATAAAAATATGGTGTGTTACCTGCAATATTCCTGCCCACTCCACCAAAGGACTGACAGACACTTCCAGGGTTTGTTTGTCCAAACTTATGGGGAAAAAAAAAAATTTGTTAAACAACAGTTTAAATTAATTTAAAAGGCTTAATGCTATCAGGACACGTAAATATGTTTACCCTACCAATAACTTCTTACTTGCTCCTTTCGCGATGAAGTCAACATTTACACCTCCAACAATAATCTGTAGAAGGTGAGAAATCAAACCAGAAACTTTAGGTCACAGACTTTAGTCAGTTTCCAGAATGTGTTTTATTACATGCAATTTCATTTCTTTTTGATATAAGATGGCGATTACATACAGTTTTAGGTTTTGGGGCCTCTTTTTCATCCTTGTGGCTCCCACAGCCTCCTTGTGGATGATGCATGCGCTCAGCAAGGGCTCGTGCTATCTGACTGCCCACAAGAGCATTATTATGAATTAGAGCTATGTCTAGGAGAGAGATGTGATAAGGAATATATTGAAAGCGGAAGTACAAGAAGAAATAAGTGTTGTAAATAATGATTCTTTTCTGTGATAGATAAAGACAGGTAGATGGATGGGATGAATGGATACTGGCTCGGAGAGACTGTCCCTCAGTGAGCTCATTGACTCTGTGCAGGATGAAGGGGGTCACATCTCTTCCTCTGATCCCTTTCAGCCTGTGGATATACAGAACCTGCTGATTGGATAGCTTTTGCTTTGTGTAATTCTCATTTTGTTTATGTTTAATCTCTTGACAATTAGTTAAAATAAACCCTATTGCCAGCTTAAAAAAATCTTTTCAGCACAACAAAAAATTCTAATAAGTGTAGATCACAGAAATTAATGACTTTATTTGCATTTCTTTTTATTTAATGCCTTTGATTTGCAAGTACAACTAGACAACTTTTATCCTAATCAAGATGTAAATCGAACACATGTCTAAAGTACATAGCTTGTACTTGAGTAAAAGTAGAGGTACACTAGGTAAAATATTGCTCCAGTAAAAGTGCTCTTTTTAAACTTTCACTTGTGTAAAAGAACAAAGTATTCATCTTCAAATGTACTTAAGTATCCAAGTACTATAATTTATTATGGCTATAATGTCTTATCAAAATAATGTGCTATGGTGCTATAGCAAGTTTTTTTGCATATTTTATTTAATGCATTATCCTTTACTATGCTCATAACGAGATGAGTGATAGAGATGCATACATACCTTTACCTTTTGCACATTTTACCCCTACTTTGCGCTGTTTTTTTTCTATGAAGGAAGAAAACTGCATATAATACGACAGTGTCTTAATAATGAATACAAATCTGCAAGTTTTAAACTCAGAAATTTCCAGTATGATGTTTTGGTGATTTTGGGCTAAAATAACGAGTGTTTCCTTGTTGCAAACCTTGCAAAGTGTAAATGCGGTTTTCTTCCTTGATAAAAATCAAAACCCCACACATTTTTGAGTTTTAAATACAGAATTTGTCATTTGTTTACTCAAAAAATTCTAGTTTTAATATAATTTTTAATTATATGTTTTATTAATTCAGAGTTTTTTAACTTGAAAATCTGGACTCGTAAATTCCCTTCCAGTTCTTTTTTAAATCCGATATTGGCCGTAATACACTGTCGTATTATATGCTGTTTTCTACCTTGATAGAAAAATAATTTTAAACCCTAGTTTGAATATACCCATATTTACTAAACCCCAGGTTGTTTGCGTTACCTGGCTTCCTTCACAGCAGCTTGTATGGCATCTTCTATCTGCTGTCCAGCAGCAGCATGTTCATCTGGAATAGGCACAGCAAGCAGGACTCCACTCTGAAGCCCCAGAGAGTGTGTAGACACTATTAGACCAAAAACAGAACCATAACCATATATTATACCATAACCATAACCATATATAATATATTTTAATAAACTTCAAACTTACCAATAAGCTCAGCAGCTTCTTCAGAATTGAGGACATTGTAAGGTGATGTGTATCCACTTTTTTGAGAAAAGAAAGCTGGGAAACTCTTTGACTCACCATACGTAGCTACACAGACCCCTTGAGTTTCCTAGGTTGGTAAGTCATATAATAAATAAATTAAAAAATATTAAAATCATTTTTTTTTGTTGCTAATTTATCACTGACCAAGAACTCCAGGGTGCGGCCAATGTCCAGGATGGACTTTATCCCAGCAGACACCACAGCGATCGGAGTGCGGCCAAGTTCAGTCAGATCTGCACTTACATCCAGGGCTGTGAGGAATATTCACTTATTACTCTTTAAAATGACTAAGTGATTGAATGTTTAAGTCAATGTGTAAAAATGTACAGCTGGCAGCTGTTGTATTAAATGGGAGTGCTGGCTGGTGGGTAAAAATCAACAGGTGATAGTAATTATAGTAATAAACAGTGCGACTTACTATTTTCTCCATCTCTGTGTACTCCTCCGATACCTCCAGTCACAAAAACAGAAATTCCCGCTTTGTGAGCTGCAATCATCGTACCTGAAACAGTAGTCCCTCCAGACAAACCCTGCAGATTTATTCACTCATATCATTCATATTCATCATGAAGTTCTCTCAATAAAGAGTAAAGAAGCATTATAAATGTTTCCACCTTGCTGATAACATAAGGCAAATCTCTCCTGGACACCTTAAGCGTCGTTTTACTGCTGGCCAGGAAGTCAAGTTCATCTGAAGATAAGCCTACATGCACCTTTCCCTCTAAAACAGCCACCGTGGCTGGGATTACCCCCTCAGCTTTGACAATCTCCTCCACCTCTTTGGCTGTGCTAGAAATTAAGTGTCTGTTTAATTCATGGGTGTAACATATTTGATATTAGCCCTAATTAATTATTGCTTGTCAGTAGTATAATTATATATACAGAATATTGCTTTCCATAAATAGGAGATTAAAAAGAAATTGAACAAGGCAGTTAGCTTGCCCAAAGATCACCTCAAGTTCTGAGGGTATGGCATTCCATGTGTGATGATGGTGCTCTCCAGAGCTACGACAGGCCAGTGCTCAGCTAAAGCCTCACAGACTGTGGGGTGAATTTTAAACAGTACATCTGGGGAAATAACCAACTGATTAAACATGGTCCAGGCTGCTTTTGTTACAATAATCATCATAACTAAAGCTTTTTTTGCACATACAAATAGGAGACACATTTAAAGTAAATAAACCCTTAATAAGGTGTTGGGTCACCAAAAACCACCGAAACAACTTAAAACTCTGGATCTGAACTGCAATGATGAGATCGCTGTTTATAACAGGATATTCCCTTATTTAGATGTTTTGATAATATTGATGAGGAGCATTGTCTAGATTGTCTAGGTTGCTGTGAAATGTCCCAAATTGGTTTGTCTTTGGAGAGTGTAGACCATCACATGTGATTTACATTTACATTTCATTTTATCCTCCTTGAACTATTTTATGAGCCTGCATGTCCTGTGGATAGGGTGAAGCAAGGTTGGAGATACTGTGATCTGTGGAGATATCACTCCCATCAGGATAGATATTGAATCATCAAAAGATACAGTTAATCATTTAGATGAACCATTTTAACAAAATGCTTCTTACATTCCCCTCGAACCCCCCCCCCCTTTATTTGTCTCCGAACTGTATGTAGAAACGTAGTATTTACTGAAATATACAGTACAAACTTTACCAGATCTGCAGGAAGTTGCTGATATGTAGCGCTGCAGGGTGGATGACAGCTTACCCAGCATTTTAGTTCCAAAGGAATCTTATTGATGGAAAAATAATTCAATCAGCCACCAATCACACAGCTATCATTATAACTATCATTATATAACATTTTGTTTATGCAAAGTGAAGAAGCCAATATATTCTATTGGTAAAATGCTTATTTAAAGGAGCTGGTGTATCAAACTGCTTTATATCTGTATCAAACTTTACTTATACACAGTTACTCTATGCAGGTTCAGCATGTGCCAATCCTCAAATATACTCTTTAATAGTCAAGTTACTTACTTGTAAACAGGAGCCTCAGGTCTCGCAGCTTGTGTTACTTGTGTTGCAGTGCTAGCTCAGCACCTGAAAATGCACAGATTTATCATATAGATTAGCAAACATGCTAAAGGGGAGGAAGTGAACTTCGACCAAAGGGGTTGTCTATTTGTTTTTGACCAAAGGCCACACATTGTGTAGCTGTGTCCATTTCAGTTTAATAAACACTGCACAATAATGATCTTTAACTACTCAGACCGTGTAGTGAACTGGATGAACTGAATTAAATGATTTAAAAGTATCATGTGGTTTTCGGCATTCAGATTTAATGCTTTTTTTTTAGAAAGGTATAGATTTGGTTGGTTGGTTGGTTGCTTACTTTGTGTTAATCAATTAATCGACAGCTGCTAGATTATTTCTTTATTAAAATGACAATTCAGTGTAAGGATTTTTTCTTTTAAAACTATGTTTAAATAGTTTTCATTTTAAAACTAATGCTTTTTTTTTTTACAATGATGCATACAGATTGCAAAAATACAGGACAAATCACACAGTTTTTTTTTTTTTACTGAAAACCCTTTACTACATTGCAAAAGTATACAAATATATATGATAAATAGTATAAAATGGACAAAAATAGAAGGAAGACTTCATTTGGTAACATTTTAAGCTGCAAAAATGTAAGAATATTAACAATATATATGAAGGTATAGTGTTATGTGGTCTTCCAGGCTTGGGGGGGAGCTATGTGTTGTGTATCATTAGGGGAGCGAGCACTTTTTGCAGGAGTGGAGCTGTTTACCCTAAGTTCTATTTTCTTTGTGAAAAGGTAAGGAGAATTATCACTGTTCTCCATAACAACTGTTTCATTTATCTTAGCCATCCACGTTATCGTGATCCGATGGATGCCCTTCCTAACGCAATCCTCCCTATTTATCCGGGCATGGGACCGGCACTAAGAGTGCACTGGCTTGTGTAAAGACTGCAGGCAGGCTGAAGTAGGTGGAGAAGAGTGGCAGGAGGGATTTGTGATAGAAGAGTATGTGCAAGAGTGAAAGGGAAAGTTTATAGGACTGCGGTGAGACCTGCAATGTTGTATGGTTTAGAGACAGTGGCATTGAGTAAAAGACAGGAGGTGGAGCTGGAGGTAGCAGAGTTGAAGATGTTGAGGTTTTCGTTGGGAGTGACGACGATGGACAGGATTAGAAATGAGTTTATTAGAGGAACAGCACATGTAGGGCGATTTGGAAACAAGGTGAGGGAGGCGAGATTGAGATGGTTTGGACATGTGCAGAGGAGAGACATGTATCAGTAGGAGAATGCTGAGGATGGAAAAGAGGAAGGCCAGGGAGAATGAATTAAAATTATTGGTTTGGGAATTTCAGAAACTACTGACTCCTGACCTCTAGAGCAGATGTGCCCAAACCTTTTCTTACTGAAAAATACTATAGTGAGCATGAAATTTTTTTGCAAACATTCCATTAATTGGCCTATTTGATCTGTTTCTTCACCATTACACTGACTCAGTAAACAATGTTTGAAAGCAACAGCTTTTCTCTGGCCGACTTATGCAATAAATCTGAGATATACAACCAGTTATCAGATCAAATATTCACATACGTTTCCCTGTGATCTCCCATATGAAGGTTAGTTTTAATGTAACCAACAGTTAAATGTTTAACAGTTTGCAAATGACTGATAATTGTATCCTAATGTAGTTACTTGGTGTTGCTGACTCATGGATGACATATGGATCGATTTTCTGTTCTGATCTCAACAAGTCTGGGCAAAATACTGAGGAGGCACCAATCGAAGGCTGCATTTTGATGATGTGATCATGTAGTATGAAACAACATAATAACATATGAAGCCATTTTCATCCCTATCAAATACAAATTACAAAAACCTATTTTTTATTTGAAATACATGTACCATAAATACTGCCCATCCCTGATTATGTAGATAAGAGCCAGTTACTTCTCAGTTTTAATGGTTTATCAGACTGAAAATCTTCTCACAAAAAAAGCATCTCAGCATGCATAACACATGAAATAATGAGGTGGCTGGGATACAATGGCACTCCTGTCAGACAGTAGTTAAATGCGAGGCTATAATGGGCATAGATTTAAAAACTAGACAGCTGAATGAAATCTGCATGAATGTGCACAGTTGTTCTTATAAAAGCGGTAGATTTATGCATCTAAGAATTGACTGTCCATAACTGTTTATATTAATTGTTACATAATTTTCCAGAAGTTCCACTCTATGCACATTTATTCATACATCAATCTATAACCTTTTATTTTATGAGTGGTTGTTTAGACTATGAGTGCTGTTTCAGATCTTAAAAGCTGCTTTGCCTTTTGACCTATGACAATGTTAGTGCATACAGGAGCTGAGATTTCCTCGATCTGCAGTTCATTCTGAAGGTTGCAATATCGGCTGATTTCTGTATTGTCTTCCTGCTCAAGGTCATGCTCTTTGACTTCCTCATGCATGTCTATGAGCTCCATTTTAAACCAGTTAGGATTTGTTAGCTGGTATGTCTGAAATGTTACAATGGCATCTCTTAAGGCTCTGCCATATGGACAACCGTGGTAGTCATCTCCCCCAAGGCTGTCGACGTGTTTAATTTGTCCTGGTTCATACTTCTCCTTGTTTAGGAGTCTGAAAAAGAGCTCTTCGAATTGCTTCATCAGCTGATACTTTACAGCCACATTAAACACAGAGGGTACATCCTTCTCACTGCACACATCATTGAAGTAAGCTACAATGTACTTCCCGAAAGATGGAGCACACACGAATTCCGGTATGATAAGGCTAAGAGCTGGGGTCAGCATATCCCCCATGGGTGAGCAAGCGTCCTCCCGGGTCACCACCCTGCACCCTCCGCACATAGCATTCCATTTGGCACACACGCCTGGAGAACACAGGATGAGTATTTTATCAGAAGTACTGGAAAGTCTCTTTTTTTGCATGTCCAGCCACTGGATGCTGCCTACAGTACTGAGGCATGTAAAGTCCAGCAGGTCGAGTGCAACTTCAGTTCCACATTTGGCTCTGAGGAAAGCACACAGCTTCAGGACAATCTTAGTGTACATGGGGTGGTCCTGAGAGTAGATTATCAGGATTTTACTGTGCTTTTGCACTGGAATGGTTTCTGGGTTGCCCTTGTTCACCGTGTTTTGAAAAAAGTAGGATCTATCTGTCATGGATTAAAGATCAGAAAGGATACAACTTAGTATAACTTTAAATTCAATGTAAATGAAATCAGTGCTGCGAAATAGTCAATCATCCTAGACAAAATGGAAAAGCCACTGAAAAAAGTACGTAATCCTACGTATATATATTTAGTTACATTCAAAAATCTGTTTGTTCAGAAGTTGATTTATGTTTTATTTTAGGGGAGTTCACATGTAAATCATAGCACAAATAGGGTTTCTTTCTTATTTAATGTATACCTGTATGTATTGTCTCAATTCTTTTACGCAGCAAAACAGCTGTGAACGCAGAATAACAGTGCTGCTTGGCCAAAAAGTGTCCAAACCATGTGCCATCTCCTGGTTGATGGAATGGTATAATCTGAAATATGCACAATATAACATTGTTGATTCCGGAAATCGTCTTGCATCCATGTGAAGAGGAAACTATAATAATGCAAAGATATTTGCAATATAGTATAATAATGAAAACAACAATAATGCAATAGTCTAAATACTTACAGGAGCAAATATTAACCTTTTGTTGGTGATGTGAACATTGTTCCATGCATCGTTTAAAATATGGTTTGATCTGTAAAAAACAAAACAAAAACGAAAGCACTAGAAACACCAGCAAACTATTAAATATGCCTATTTAAATTATTCTAAAACTCACCCCAAATGAGAGCTCACAGCATTGTAACTGCTGAGGGTTCAAAATGAAATTGACGCTGATTGAAGTACGGTTGTCCTTTGGAAACAAAATATTTTGAATCATTTTAAACCTAAGGAACGCACGCTATGTGGAATGAAAAAAAAACAATTACGCATATGATTTTTACAGAAGCAGCCAGTAAAAACACAGTACCTTTGAGACTGTGTGTGACAGCTCGGTGTGGAAATCATCGTAGTGAACATATACTTTGTACATGTCTGAGAACTGTGCTGTATTAAACATCAGTTCAATTGCGACCCCATTTCCTCCATCATCTCTCACTGACCATGTCATGTTGGGGTCCCAGAGGCTGCCTGTCATAACACCACATTTTCCTTTGGCACATAAGAAACATCTATCATCTTATAAATAGGATAATTTCTGGAGCCATGAGTACACCCATCTCACCATTTTCCAAGCACACACGAAGCCTTCGGAGTCGATAATGTTCGCAACCTTTTCAAAAGAGATATATTAATAACCACATGACATATATTCCCCATTCCCTATTAGGAACACTTGTACACCTAGACGTGAACATGAATTTATCCAAAAACCAACCATGCAGCAGCAGCAGCAGCAGCAGCACAACATATAAACAGGAGAATTAACTCTTCAGTTAATGTTCAAATCCGCAAGAGAACGATGAAAAAGAGTGATTGTTGTTACTTTGACCATTTAGTGTCATAGTTAGGGCATGGCTGTAAGTGCTGTAAAGGCTGATTTAAATATTTCAGAAACTGCTGTTTTTTTACATGAACACAATTCTAAGAAATGTACAAAAATAAAAATAAAACAGTGAACAGCAATTAGGCAGATGGAAAAGCATTATTTGATGATAGAAGAGAATGAGTTGAATGTTTTGAGCTGAACTAAACTAAAAAGAAAAATAAGTAAGAGTAAGGATTTGAGTGAGAACATTAGACAAGGGCCAAATTGTGATGTCTAGATGACTGGTTCAGATCATCTCCAAAACTGCAGCTCTTGTTCCTGGTGCATGTGGGGAGCGAAGGCTGGCCTGTGTGACGAGCTCTAGTAGCTCAAACTGCTGAAGATGTTAATGGTGTTAATGCTCGATGGGTCAGAACTGTTTTGGCAGCATGGGGACCAACACAATATTCGGCAGGTTGTATTAATGTTATGCCTGATTGTTGGCCATAAAGTGTTGCCTGGTCGGTGTGTCTTTAAGATTATTGTCATGTTTAGATGTATGAATAAAATAAAAAAGTTTCAAACAACTCAGAAAGTCACAATAATAATCACAGACCGTTAACTACCTGGAACTGTTTTATTTAGCAATTTTGCATGTCCCTCCACATCTGGCTTTGGTAAATTAGACACAGAAACCTGATACGTCATTCCTGGATCCACAACTATTTGATCAAGCACAAAAGACCACTACAAACGAAACACAAAATAAATAAAAACATGATTAAGAATACATAATACAGCTCACTAATAAAAGCATCCAGCCCATTTATTAAGCAGAAAAAGGATGACTACACTTCAGATATCAAGTGTCTAAAAAGTCTTACTGATTGTAGGATCCTGGAAAAGTTGCTTTTGAATATGTAACAAACACACAGGCTGTTGTTTGTGTTGAATTCATGCACAAGCACTTTTATCCCCTTCAGGGCGTATATACTTGCTGTCGAAAAAAAAGGATGCTGAATGAACACTGACATAAAAATCTAACAATATATATGCATTGCTTATGAATATCATATGATGTCTTACTGTTGCTATTAGTGTCACATCACATGTAACTATATCTTACCATCAGAAAATGGTGTTAATGTGAGAGACAACACAGGAACCATTTCTTTCCTTTCATCTTCCTTGGATTCCACATGGAGGTACACATTGGGATGTGGACTTGGAGCCTCTGATCTTGGCTTCACCCAATCTGAACAGTTTTGCCTGCCTGAGTTCATCAAGGAAAGATTGATGGTGATGTAAGAAATAAATGCAGTGTACTAATTGCAATTATTCCCTGTATCACCATAATCGTAATAATCGAGGTGACTAAGAACCCGATGGTCCCTCTGAAAAAGCTCCAGCATTTCTCTGTGAAGAGAGGAGAACCTTTCAGAAAAAAACAACCATATATGCAGCTCTTCACCAATCAGGCCTGTATGGAAGAGTGGCCAGACGGACACTACTCTTAAGTAAAAGGCATATAACTCTCAGACTATGAGAAACAAAATTCTCTCGTCTGATGAAACAAAGATTGAACTCTTTAGCCTGAATGCCAAGCGTCATATCTGGAGGAAACCAGGCACCACTCAACACCTGGCCAATATAATCAATACAGTGAAGCATGGTGGTGGCAGCATCAGGCTGTGGGGATGTTTTTCAGCCGCAGGAACTGGGAGACTAGTCAGGACTTGAACCCGATTGAACATTTCTGGAGAGATCTGAAAATGATGGAGTTCGAGAGGTTCTGCAAAGAAGAATAGGAGAAACTTTCCAAAAATAGGTGTGCCATTGTAGCATCATACTCAAGAAGACTCGAAGCTGTAATTGGTGCTGAAGGTGCTTCAACAAAGTATTGAGCAAAGATGGTAAATACTTATGTACATATTTATTTATTTATTTGTAATACATTTGCAAAGATTTCAAACACACTTCTTTCACTTTGTCATTATGGGGTATTTTTTTGTAAAATGATAAGGAAAATAATGAATTGAATCCTTTTTGGAAAAAAGCTGTAACATTCGGTTTTAATACTTTCCGAATTTTCTCTGTAAAATCTTTATATTCATCTAATAATATAAACCAAACATTTCTCAGTTAATCAGTTTTATATATATATATATATATATATATATATATATATATATATATATATATACATGTGAATATATGTATCCAAGTGTGTTTTCTTGTTAATTTAGCACCACTGCCTAAATGCTTTCTTTTTGCTCATAAAGCATTTATTAAATCACATCAACAATTGTTACTTACCTTTTTGGACAATACAGGATAAACCCTAAAACCCAGTGTATTTAGTGACAGGTTAGTCAGATTCAGATTTCATACTAATCTACAAAGTCAAGCTATATAAAGTATTTCATAATGAAATGTTCTCACCGTTTGAGAACACTGCAGAGGAGGATGCTTTATCAACCCAAGAGAAGAAATCTGTCCAAAAACACCAGAGAGCACAAAAAAGGCAACAATCATCTTTATTTTTGATTTAATTTTTTTTTTAAATGTAAGATTAAATGCAGTCGAAGCAAAATAAAGCAACCCAAAGCAGTGATGGCTGAAAAGTGAAAAGCTGTGTGTAGGGTAAACAGGAAATTAGGCGATCAGATAACTGCAACAGTGAAACCTTTTAATTTCTTGGTATTATATCAATATTCCCATTACCTTGTATTATCATTTCTTTGACAAAGGTTGTAGAATCATGACATAAGTGTGTAAATGTAACACACGATTAAATAAGCAACACGTAGATAATATGAAGTATATATAAAGACTCAAAATATAATAACTAAAATATATACTTTGTCATATTTGGTGATATGGTATTAAATATTTATAGAAATACCCACTAGAGGGCAGTAACATATCAGCAATAAACTTAGTAACATTTCTGATTTTTCTTATTTTTCTTTATTCAGTATCTTTACAGTCAGGTTCAGGACACACAACATCAGAATACATAATGGATTTACAGTTCTAAAATATTCAAGCCCTATTGCCGTAACCTGTCTCCCACACTAATGCTCACACGAATGCTCACCAGAGATTATTACTGATTCCACTTCCTGTCTGTCAGACAGCTACAGATAACCACTGCATGGCTCACAATCATAACACACCAACACATTGTTACTTACAGTTCATTCTTGCTAAAATGTTTTAATTATAACTTTACTTTACACTTCTATGTGTTATGCCATACTAAGACTCCTTTGTGATTTTAGTACAACATGAATTCTATTCATTTTCATAGAGCTTTTAACAATAGAAGTGGCCACATAGTTTTAAGGAAATGTTCTGTTCGTTGAGGGGTGAAGGCTTTAATCTGAACTTGGAGCAATGATTTCAAAGAAATGTACTGCAAAAAAAAAAAAAAACAGTCAAAATAATGTGAAAATAATATGAATTACATGATGAAAAGATAGAGGTAGTGTAAACAGTGTATGTAGATTATTCAACATTATTCAACATGTGTTTGATAGACTATAGGTCTGTGTGTGAACAACAAATATAGTACTTTCTGTATCAAACTAGAAATGGCTACAGGGAAAAAAAAAAAAAAAATGCAATAATGATTTTATATGAAATAATGAATTCAATCCATTTTGGAATAAGGCTGTAGCATAACAAAATGTGGAAAAAGTAAAGCGTGTGAATATTTTTCGGATGCACTATACTAGCCCAAGAAAAGCAGAAACTTCCTATGATAAGAAGCAACCAAAGAACCTTTAAATTGTGGGGTTTGGAAGGTTTCACCTTCCCATGGGGATGGGTAAGAGTCTGAACGGATCAAGCAAACAAATTGTTATTAAACTATTTCAGTATAATACATTTATAATGATTGAAATCAAATGAAAACCAAAATATCACAATAGAAAACCAAAGCACACACTCAGACAATCATTATTTTCACAAAAATAAAAATCATCTTTGACCTTTACGCTGACATATTCAATATTCACAATGGCTTGCATGTTTTTTTGTTTTGTTTTGTAGAACAACAGCACCAAGAACAGTTACACTGAATGGTATGAAGTAGACGCTGAGGCTGATTTCAAAGCATGTTTAATTACGCTTGGCAGAAATGCCCTTTAGATTTCATGTGCATTCGGGCTCCTTGATTTAATCCCACTTCGATAACGCAGAACACAGCGTCAGTGGGATTTCAGCAGTGAGTATATGGTTACTGTTGTGAGTAATGGAAATATACAGTACAGTTAATCAATATATACTTCCTGATTACACAAACATTTATTTATGACCTTATTTATTTATTTATTTATTTGTTTGTTTATTTATGACCAGATGCGTCCTCAAACCATGTTACAGTCAACAAGTGAGCAGGTAAGGGCTCTCGAGTTCTATCTTGCCCCACCCACATCATATCTACAGCTATTCAGAGCACATACCAGCTGAACACATTCTGCATTTATGGTCTTCCAAGGCATGGCTAGCCATTACTGACACCTCTTAATATCTAGGAGGTCATTCAATTGGAAAACATTGGTGACAAGGACCACTAAATGTCAACATAGATTTGATTTACATGTTTTAATAACAATATTATGTGATATGATTTTGTCTGCTTGAATGTTTACAGAATGTTGAACAGGGAATGTATGGATGGCTGGGTTTTAAATATTTATGATGATTTGCAACCTAGACTTATGTGGATTCTGAAAATTCCAAAGATGTGCCTGTGTGTGTGTGTGTGTGTGTGTGTGTGTGTGTGTGTGTGTGTGTGTGTGTGTGTGTGTGCAGTGTGAGTGTGTGTGTGTGTGTGTGTGTGTGTGTGTGTGGGTGTGTGTGAGAATCCATTTTAAAGCCCTATATGAATACCACACTAAATGGTGGAGTCATGAAGTCAGAGATGAAGGACATGATCCCCCCCCCACGCCCCCAGCCCCCCCATGCTAATGTACACATGAAAGGCGCACAGATGCGTAACAGGAATAATTCAACAGCTCTATTTTGGTTAGCCATTCACAAGAGGGCATTCGAACCATAAATCGCTCATCCAAAAATCATAAAATGTCTTCTCTTCTCAGGTCTTGGTGCACAGCTCACTCTTCCTCTTTCTCAGGTGAAGGTAAGATTGTATCATGACTTGTCTAATAAGGTTTGATGTGAGATGGTGTCAAAGATTATCAGCTGCCTAGATTGATTGTGATTTGGTTAGTGTACTTAAAACAAACTCAAGGACTTTGGGTACTAAATTGGATTATTCCTTGTCGCTGAGGAGGTGACAGTACGTATCTAAGTATACAGTATACATCATTTTACCTTAAGAGCCACTGAAAGGTTTACTCTAAAAACTTTACTATAAAAACGAATTAAGGGAAGAAATTGCAGAAAAAAGTAACCTGGAACCACACCAGTGTACAAGGAAAGTACAGTTTGTTTATTACCAAGAGTGTAAGTATTCTTAGAAGAATTGTACAATGATTATAAAAAGTATAATGTATAAGCATTGAACAGTTTGCTGAAGATAATTTTAAAATACTACATTTAATTTCTTCAGGTTTTACCTATCATGTGAGTGTAGGAATGTAACTAGACCCAAATGGCATTAGAAACACAATGATCTTTGTGTGCATGAGATCATGTAGTAAATGTCTTCTGTTTGTAAATGTGCAAATTGTTGAAACGAGAAATGGAATTGAGAGATCTGCGGACTAAACTGTAAATACTGTAGATATTTATATGCAAATATACATATGTTAAACCATGATACACAGCAGTTGTTTTATTTTTTTAAATCTAATAAAGCAAATTGAATAATATTTGAAGTAAAACACATATACTATTAATAGTAAAGTTTTGAGGAATACTGTTAAATAGCAATTCAGTGTGTGTGTGTGTGTGTGTGTGTGTGTGTGTGTGTGTGTGTGTGTGTGTGTGTGCAAAAAACTCCCATTTGATGTGTTAATTTTTTTTCTAAATGTGAAGAAAGTTGTGCTCATGTGTATTGGGGTTGCAAACAAAAGCTGTTTTTTAATCTATTTTCTAATCCTGAATTGCTACTTAACAGTATTCCTCAAAACTTTACTATTAATAGTATATTGTGCATCAATTAATGGATAAAAAAATAGCCATATATATAAAGTGCCATATTCCGCATTAAATCTGTGCACCTGGCAACTGCAACACATAGCACTAATTCAAGCCTGTATTTAAAGGCCATTGACGCACAATGAAATACTTTAAACTTGATATGTGTTCGGTTGCACTTCCTGTTTCTCCACACTTTCAGGGACCTGTGTGTCATATCCAAACCTGATCTTAAACATTTCCGTTATTTTCTATATTCTCCTAAAAAAGGAATACACCCTTAAATATACACTAAAACGGTGTTTCTACAGGTTACATTGTTCAGCCTGAATGTCTGACCTCATAGCCACTGCTGCTACTGTATGTCTGAAAGCAACTGAAGACCTTGAGAAGTCACATCCAGCCTTTTGTATCTGCTCCTTTATTAGCTCTGATTTTATGTGCTGGTGTAATCCTGTCACTCAGGGAGGGACTGTTGACATGGGGACAATTTCTTAAGGAAACATGGGACCTCACCCACTTTAAGGCGAGATTTTTGTGGGATTATTTTAAATAATAGCCTTCTTGGGTTGCAAGGACAAAAGAAAGACAGACTCCTAGCGTGTGGTTGCCTATATTAAGATTTCAATCCTGATTACCATGATGTTATGCCCTGGTGCCTTCATGGTTGCAGCTGCTATCATTTCTGGCAGAGAGAAAGGAATGGTAGCAATGTTGAATACAGCCAGACAGGAACACTTATAGCACCTCCTGGCCTTCAATTAAGCATTCACAATATAACACGAGCAAATATACGCAACAGAACAGAACAGAAAACATGTGCAGATCTAAATCTGGTAGAAATAAAGCTGTCCTCAGGTCTTTCTAAAAACGTGACTTGCTTTATGCCATTTTGTAAACTGTACTGATATTAAGCAATGTTTCTCTAATGATTACCAAACAAGTTGGACATAATTGCTCCTAGATCTAGATTAATTTCTTTGTTTTAATAGCCGTTACTTGGCATCAGTAACACTGTACTTTCTTTTCTTAAAGGACACAAAGAGAACTATGTCTGAAGGGTAACTTGACATCCTGTTGCTATGTACATAATAGAAATAATGATTATTAATCGAATAATTGTTGTTTATTAAATTCATTAATATTTGCTCTATCATCCCCACCCCCAACCCTCACAAAAATACAGACCGGTAAGTTGAAGCATGAAACCTGTAATTTCAAAGTTGCTTTATATTATAAGTCAATGCAATTTAAACTCAAC
The DNA here is from genome assembly GCF_014805685.1 of Silurus meridionalis. Classification (NCBI taxonomy): domain Eukaryota; kingdom Metazoa; phylum Chordata; class Actinopteri; order Siluriformes; family Siluridae; genus Silurus; species Silurus meridionalis. The sequence goes on along the minus strand of NC_060888.1, from coordinate 22,614,496 downwards.
ATCCTTAAATCATGTGACCAATCCAATAGTTTATCCAGTTGTACATTTTACTCAGCTTCATACTGTACATTTCTGCATTAGTTTAAAATTTAGAACTGTAGTTCCTTTAATAATTTATAGTAAAGAAATATCATGCTTTAGGATAGTAAAACTGAGTAATAAGTTGGGAATTTTATAAATTGAATTTATTCACGTTTTATTTAATCAATAATGTTTTTTTTTTGTTTTGTTTTTTTCAGAAAAAGAACAAAATCTCAGCCACACGGCGGTTTCAATTAAAAGTGAGCCCTATTCTTACTGTATTTCTTGTAGAGAATAACACATAACAGGGTATGCATGCTGTTTTTTTTTTTTAAATAAATTACAGCTGGGTGGGTTCAGTAATTAAAAAGAATAATTTTTGAAAGATTTATAGTTCAATTTAATGTTATTTTATTTTATGTCCACAAAACAAATTAGTTTCTGTTATCACTTATTTTATAACAGCTATAAACATTTGTTCCTTCAGCCCCTCTCTTTACACTCTAGAAGATAAAACCAAGAAAAAACTGTTTGTCAGGTTGGGAAGCTTACAGACTGTTACAACACACTGACATTGAAGACTCATTTAGTAAAAATTAAATAAAAACATCTCTTTAAAGCAAGCTTCATGATAATATGAATTTCTTTATTAAATGTCAGAATCATTTTTAATCTATTCACTCTCATATAATTTCATTTGAATGAACTGTTACTATAGAGACAATAACATAAAAGAATAAAATTTGAATATTATTTTAATATTTTCGTTATTAGATGGCACTACTGTCAGAGCTGCTGTTATATTGTGAATTCAATTGTCCTGTGGTTTCTATCAAGTAATTACACTGTGTCAAGTTAAGCACCACAGTTTTTCTGTCTAAATTCATCCGTAACAGGGCAAGCTGCTGAAGAAGGCATCATCTATGCTTATAGATGAGAAAGAGCAGAACAAGCATGAGAGAGCGAGTGTTCTGAATGAGAGAGTCCCTCCACTCAAACTCTCTGGACTGTCTGTTCACGAGCTGCAGGTATAGACACAATGTCTTACACTACTGCCATTAGAGTATGAGATAGAGCTTTCTAAAACCCTGCCAGTTAATCATTTTTTAATCATTTCTTTACAGGAGCTCTGCAAAGATCTCCACCGCAAGATCGACACCGTTGATGACGCGATACGACCTTGAAGTTAAAGTGGCCAAAAATGAAAATGAGGTATTGATAAAAATTTGCCAAAAGGTTCAATCCTCTGTAGTCTTTTTAAAAATAAAAGAAATCAATATAAGTTAAAAAATTTGTCAATTTGGCATTTACACCAGATAATTTGCCTTTAAGAATGTTTTAATATGGATATTTGGAATTTATTTTGGAAATAAAACTGGGGTTAATGTTTTTCTAGCTCAAACTATAATGTTATTTAGTCTGTAGAATCATCAGTTACACTCGTGTCAGCTGGTAAATTAGATCGAAACACTCTCAATCCTAATTTTGTTCTTCGTTTGGTGCTGACATTTTTCACACACCAGTCCTATTAAAACACATGTGGCCCAGAAAAGGCAGAATTGTACGGTTAAATTTTTTTATTATTTATACAAACAGCTTTTCTGTTGACCTTTGTTACATTTGGTGAAAACACAGTGTGAACCTAGTAGGGTAATGTAGACTTGAAAATCATGCTTTGAGCAGCTCATCTACCTTCAAATGTGTTTGGTGACCGATAATAGATTTTAGTTTACCATCTATATGCCACCAGACATCACTGTGCATCAATGTGTCTGAGTTCTGATACTACTGAGGCTAGTGAATACAAATGTATATGTTTATTAGACAATGGACTAGTTGTGATTTAGTGCGATGATGCAATTCTCTTGAATTGCTCATATTATAATTGGATTAGCATTAAACATTAGCATTGTTTAACCTTTTGAAATCCCAGGGTCCTACATATAATCTGGTAAATCAGAACCGTTCCTATTACAGTTGCTGTAATCCATAAATAATTAATAGTAATTCCTAAATAATGAAATATCTGGTGTGAATTGTAATGGTGTTATCTGAGGAGTAAAACAAGAATAACACAAATGCTGTTTTGCTGTAGATCCAAACACTGACACAGAAGATCAGCGAAATCAAGGGTACCATGAACAGAACCAAACTGAAGAGGGTGAAGAAATCGGCTGACGCAATGCTGGGTGCTCTGACCGAATCCAAAATGTCATCGAAGGCAGACTTTAAAGCTAACCTGAAGACATTCAAGAAAGAGGAGGAGAAGGTAAGTTTTAAGTTGATGCCACACCAGGAGATCTGTTTCATTGATGAGTTAATATCTATGTATATATAAGTGAGCGCTTTTTATAATGAGTTTATTTCCCACAGAAAGAAGAGGTGACTGACTGGCGTAAAAACGTGGAGGCCATGTCTGGTATGGAGGGCAGGAAGAAAATATTTGATGCTGGTCAATGAACAATTTATAAATGCAAAAGAGAGTCAGCTGTAAACATGTCAGATGGGCTAAAACTTTCATGTTGTGTAATATTGTTTCATAGTTAAGCGACATTAAGTGCAAAATCATACATACATGGCATCCTCAAACAATAAGCTTTTGAAAAAGATTTATGATCTGCAACTTTCCATGTATTTATCATTGTTCAAAGTTGTGTTGGCACTTGATCTGACCTGGCTGTTTTTGTGTCAGCATAAATTGATCTCATATACATTTACTTCTTAGAACTGATCAATAGGGAAAATGAATCTGGTAGAAAAGAGATGGCTGAAATGTACATGACTTTTGTGGTGTAGTGTTGTTTTGTAAGATGCCGGATACAGCAAACATTTCCAGTCACTCAGAAATCAGTGTTATAGCATTCCAAAATTAAATGCATTGTATTAATGAACTAGGTGTGTGGAGTTTTCTTTACCCATTGTTCCAGTGCTTTGATTGCAATATCTGCCATTATTCTAAAAAGTGGTAGCTCAGTGGTAAAGGCACTGGGTTACCAATCGTGTAGTTGGTGGTTCAAGCCCCGTATTGACCTTAACCCACTGTGCTCCAGGGGCACTATATCATGGCTGACCCTGCTCGACCTGTCTTTCTAACATCGCTAGAATTGCTGTGAAGGAATAATTTAATCGTGGCAATTATATGCTTTACAAAAATGTTGCTTTTAGAGTGTAGCTGATAAAATATACCAAAGGTTTTAACTTCTCACATATTTTTTGGCTATGATGCAACTTCTAAAAAAATGTTTTATCATGTTTTCATATTCTACTCTCTTAAACATGATTTGGCATGGTCAGATCATTCTGGCAGACTTCTCCCCATATAGGGTCAAACAATGGGGAACTGTAGTGACCTAGGCTGTGCAGTGGTATGATAAGTAAAAGGAGCTACAAGGGATATAGTCTATTTTAATGCTCCACTCATAAGAGGCCATTGAAACTACAAATGTCATTGTTGCATTGTTGCATTACTACACACTCCTCAGTCTTTTGGGCTTTCGCAGATATGTTTTCCTAAATGTATTAAAATGTAATGACTTTTGTAATTATAATGAAGAGACTTTAAATAACAAAGAATCATTTTAATGTCGTTTTTTTTTGTCTTTTTGTGTTGTGTTGCTTATTTATCTTCTGTCCTTTAAAAATTACAACCTGGAAATACTATTGAAAAAGATTTCCATAAATTAGTATATATATATATATATATATATATATATATATATATATATAGTTATATATAGTTATATATAATATATAATATATATAGTTTTTTTTTAAAGGTAGGTGCAATGTCTTACATGTAAGTACATTTACAGCATTTGGTAGACACCCTTATATAAAGTGACTTACATTTGTTAAGCAAATAAGGGTTAAGGGCCTTGCTCAAGGGTCAAGCAGTGGATAAGATGTTGGATTTCTGATCAGGAGGTTATGGTTTCAAATCCCACTACCAAAACCTGATCAGAAATCCAACATCTTATAAATTTAGCTACCACTTCAAAGAATTTAAAGTTTTTCTTTCTAACTTTCTCAATAATCCACAGTTCAAGATTGGTGAATCAGCAAAATTGTACTGCATATTTTCAATAATGGATTTCTATAACGAGAGCGGTCAGGAGAGTGCCATTTAATGTAACTCAATAGGGAATGCAGGGTTTGTTTGTTTCATAGTAGTTTAACATTAAGTCCACTATTTATTTTATTACATTTTTCTACCAATTGCACTATAGTTACAAACTATAGTACAAACCTTTTTATTGTAGTTACTAAATAATAATTGAATAATAAACCAGGAGTTTAATTAGTAAGAATCTGTACAAGCTCTGACACTGCTATTGTACCCCCTTATTTGCAGAAACAGAAACCCAAAATTTTGGCTGAGATTGCAGAAATGTGCAGTTATAACAACAATTCAAGTTCAAACCTTTTTTCAGACTAAAATACTGGAGAAGGTAAGTTTATTGTTTGAGAAGGATGAAAAACAAAACTAGATAGAAAGAGCCCTGCATAAGAGAATTCCTCCTCTGGAATTATTTAGCTTGTTGTTGCAGGAGCTTCAGTTTGGGTTTGATGACAGTTTCCTGTATTTGTGCTAATATTTAAAAAGCCAATTTTAAGCAAACCTGCCAATACAAGTGTCTTTCAAGCAAACCTGCCCATACATTCTTACTGATTTTAAAATATGAATTATGATAGTCTTTTTGCCAGACTACATGGGGAACATTAATTTCTCCAGTGCTTTGTAATAGTGAGTAATTTTTTTCTGGCATTAGAAAGTTTTCAGGACAGAGTACACTTTGGTTTTCATTTCTTGGTAACATGAATGCTGTGTATTGGGATATAATATAAAAAAGTTAAAAGAGCATTTGATAAAGGGTTCATATTTTTATCAATGTATGTATTTATGTTATATCTATGTTTAAATGTTCCCCAAGTAAGTTAAGTAAGTTATAACAGGAATTAATTTCTTTGCACAGATTTTCCAAAACAGTAATTATAGGTCAAAAAGTATGACATGCAATTTATATAAAAAAAACTTTTTGAAATAATTGGCTTTGTTAGCGCATCATACTATTACTCAGTTTATATTTTTTCTTTTGCTAAAATTGTATCCACTGTGTAAGCTCAGCACAATAATGTTTTTTGTGCGATTCATCCTCAGGCACTATGCAGTGATCTCAACCAAAGAATTTTCAAAATAGATGAAAGTCAAAGTTGGCAATACAAGCACCAAAAGTTCAATCACACATTTGCAGTTTTCTGGTTCTTTACTAGGATATTATTGATGTGATCAACATACTTATCTTTTGTTTAGCTCAGATTGCAGAGTTGTCCCATAAAATCTTTCAACTCAAAGGAAAAATGAATAGATGTGCTATGCAGAGGACTGCAACTGCAACGTATAAGTGCATTCTGGAACTTTGAGTCCAGCACTTGCTTTTCTCCAAAAAAATTACACTGAACACTTTTGAAAAAATGGTGAGTGAGAAAGAAGTTCATGCTTTTGTTTTTTTAAGAGCTAACTGACAGATCATGGAATGAACAGTCATCATGTATGTTCAAATTAATTATTATTTAACTTATTGAACCATATCATCTGTGCGAGTCTGCCTGTGACATTAGCTCACCAGATGGCTGATAGCTTTTCACAAAAAGGAAACAAAAACACAATACAAACTAACAAAATAGCATCAGAATCAACACGAACATCACAAATACTTCAATATAAACATATGTTTCATGCACATCATCATGCACAGGAGAGGCTTCGGTCTGGTCAGTGGTCACTCTCTGGTAACACTCTGAGGTAAAGCCCTGATCGGTGGAGTGTTGCAGTGATGGTTGGCCTACAAGTTTCTCTCATGTCCTTACATGATCTCTGGAGAATGACATTTGAGTCCTTAGTCACTTTTTAAAAAGGCACTTGTCTCTGATTGCTCATCTCTAGGAAGAGTCCTTGTTGTTCCAAACCTCTTCTATTAAAAAACAAATCTTAGCAGTGACTGTTCTTTTGAGAATCATCAATTTTTTTTTTGTAATCTCCCCCAGATCTGTGTATAGACACTATCCTATCCTAGCTCTGTAGCCAGTTCATTTGTTCTCGTTTCTTAGTTTTTGCTCTGATATGCATTTTTTATCTGGTAGACCTTATATAAAAAGATGTGTCTTTCCAAAACGTAATCAGTCAATGGAATATGCTTCAACTGGACACCAATCAAAGTGCTGAAACAACTTCAAGATTATGCAGAGAAATAAGATTTACCTGAGCTACATCAGTTATTTTAAATTCAAGCATTTTAAATGTATAGAAAGTCATGAGAAAATCATGTTTTTGCTGTGTGATTATGGGATATAGAGTGTACAATGATATATTAAAATGCTTTAAAGCATTTATCAGAATGCTGAGACATTATAAATTAGATGGGGCCTGAATATATTCAGAATGTACTATATGTAATGTGTTTCAGAGTGGAATTCAGCCTTAAGTGACCTCATCAATCATGTATTGTAGTAAAATATTTTTAATCTGAAACATTTTCTTTTTTCATGAAACTTTGATGACATCCTGGTGTAGTTCAAGAGGACAGAATTAATGCAGTCAGGTTAAAATAAATAAAAAATTGTGATAAATGATAAATGATTCACATGAACAAAAGTATATTTAGTTTCATAACTGATTCAAACATACTGTGTCTATCTCAGTGTTTGAAACCTTATACCAGAATTATTTGATACCCCAAACTTCTTTAGACTCACATGGTCAGATTCAGACTAGTGCAGCATACGAACATTGTATTATTAGACATTGAAACCAGTGTCCTTAGGGCAGAACCTCTGCTAGGACCTGCTCCCAGTTTGCCAGTTTGACGAGATAACAACACAAAGCCATTTTAAGTCAGGGGACTTGTTGCATTTGTTCAAATGTTATCAGCAGACATTAGGACTAAAAATAAGCCAGCGGCAAAGGGGCCAGCGATAATTCTTGACACCTCTGTCCTGGACAAGGTCCACATAGAGAGTTCACATTACAATAACAAAATGCATCCACCTGCTTCCAAAAGTCAAAATAAAACTGGTGATTTACTGTGCTGAGATCCCCAATGAGCTGCTTGTGCATGAGCTTAGAAATGGTCACATATATTCAATTCTGAATAATTAGCCTAATTGACCTGATAAATATTGAATGTAATCTCAGTATGACTCCTGCCATAGCTTCGAATGCATCAAATCTAGACTCATACTCTTAATTATTTTAGACTATATACAGGTAGTCGTCGACATACGACCTATTACGACCACAATCGCTAGCCGCGGCGTACCAACCTCCGGCATCATTTCACAGTACTGTACATTTAGCCTACTCTACTCACGACCAAATCGGGTTACGACCGGTCTGTCGGTCCCAATCGTGGTCGTAAGTCGACGACTACCTGTACATCTTCCAATAAGCTACTCTGCAAGTTATTGTTTACTTTGAATTACTGAACTATAAACTAAGATGTTCAGTCACTTTTGGACCAAACCAGGATCCTGTCACTCTCAACAATGATCGGCAGAAAGCATGTCATACAAAAAACTTCTTAACCTTTGTCTCAGTGTAAGACAACGTGCCATTTCAATGTACCCTAATGGAATTTAATCTTTTGCCATCAACAGGGGCATCCAAACTCCACCACACCTAAGCCTGCATGCCCCAAGTCAAATAAAAGTTGTTTTATTATGCCACTTAACTACAGAATGACCAGCAGAATGTCCAAGGCTGATGTCTATTTTAGTGATGCACTCACATGGGTGTTAGAAACTATATATCTGAACCATTTTCCTCTATCCATCTTCAGCGAGTTAGTGCTCTTGCTGGACTTTTCTTCACCGAAATAAAGAAGGTAAGCCTCGTTTTAGTCATTATCAGAGGATCCATTTCGATCTAGCGTGTCTGATGCCAAACAATGCATGCATTAAGCAATTCTCGAGAGTGTTGCACTGTTATTGGCACCTCAATGTCAAAACCTGGTTCAGTGTTACACTGCTGGAAAGTGCAACGGGCCATTCTTCACTCATTCACATGCCACTGAAATCGGTTGCGATCCATGTCGATTTTCAGCTATGCCTAAACTCTACAGTGCTATGTGCAGCGGTTGTTCCAATGAAGACAAATTAATGAAATGTCCCTGTCAGTGTTTAAATATCAAAATACAGTCTATGATCATTTATCCAGGGTTTGTATAATTATGCATTTGCTAAGAATTGTTTTGTAGTCATATTGCTTTTTTTGTGAAATAAAGTGTGTGAAAAATAAATGCAACCTCTCCACCTTTAGTTCAGTTTCAGCTGAATGACATAATGAGCCATTCATAACAATTCATTCAATGCGTTTAAATATTTTTTCCCTTGCAGGACAAACAAGAAGAAATGGCTGATGGGTAAGTGATGCTATAAACAAAGCAAATATGAACACCTCTATCAAACCTTTTTGTTTGTACGTTTAACTAAACCCTTCTCCTCTTTCTTTTTTCTCCTCCTCAAACAGACCGGTGAGTTTCAACATGTTCAAAATTCAGAACCAATCAAGATCTTTGCAGTTTTGATCTATATTAAAAACATGAAAGGATGTTTGTACCTTAGAACACTGTACTTTTGAATATTTCAGATTTTTTCTGATTTCTGATATTTCCAACATACAGTATAATATGTCTTGCATGTACATAAAGGTACAATTATCTATTTAAATAATACCTTTCACTCTGTTCAGGAAAATATAGGTTTAAATAATACCTTTCACTCTGTTCAGGAAAATATAGGGTAATTATTTAAACACCTAGCACAGTAAGATTTAAGGAAAAAAAAAAAACATGCAATGACTCCTAAAATTTTTTAAGTAGAATCATATTTTTCCCCCCTTAAGACAGAGAAACAACAACAAAAACTACTTCTTAACAATTTCAAACCATGAAGAAATTGATTAATGAAAAAGAATTGAAGTTAGACTTGGTACACTATCCCTGAACTTGAGTAAAGATACAATTTCCCTGCCTAAATATAACTCCAGTAAAAGTAATTTATATTTATACTGGAGTAAAAGCACAGGTTTATTTTAATGGACATAAGTATCAAAAGTACCAATCTACAGTATGTTTAAAAAAATGTATACAGTTAATTGTTCAATCCTTCTGCACATCAGACATTTTAGAGTGAGAGATTTCTATTATTACAGATACACAATGAGAAAACCTTAACTCTATACACACTTCCACCAGAACCGCAATGTTACACCTGTGGCTTTACATCATGTATTTATAAAATGCAGTGGAGTAAAAAAAAAAAAGAAGAAGATACTACACAATGTATTCAATTCAACTCATTTTTATTTGTACAGCACTTTTAACAATGGACAATTTCTCAAAGCAGCTTTGCACAGATAATGCGGTAATAAAGAATAAATAAGAATGCACTTTATAAGTGTAAGGTGGTCCCTAATGAGCAAGTCGGTGGCAACTGTGGCAAGGAAAAACCTTCTGAAATGGCATAAGGACGATAACTTGGGAGAAACCAGACTCAAGAGAACCCATCCTCATCTTGGTAGCACTTAAAGTCTTATTAAAATATAATAAACAATTAGTTGAAAATATTTAAATAAATTTGACTTTGTATCTATCCACCTCTGGTTAAACCAGGAATCAATAATAAGAAAAAACAGTGGAGCAACAACCAATACTAATGCTCTGTTAATGTGCATGTACAAAACACAAATGGATTTGTCATACAAACCACATCATATTGAATGTGTATTTTATGAATCCTTCAGAGAAAGAGCAAGATTTCCTCTGGACGCCGGCTTGGGTTGAAGGTAAAAAATAAATAATTATGCACACAGTCAGTTTATACTTGCTAGTATTTACTAATTTGGTTTCCTTTTAGATCAAGATGCTAAACACAGCCCAGGAAATGCTCATATTAGAGAAGCAACAGAAGAAGAAAGAGAAGGAGGACACACTGAGCGAGAGGGTTCCGCCTCTAAAGCTTTCGGGTCTCACTGTCCAGGAACTGCAGGTAGACATAGATCCATCTTAAAGCTCATTTTAACACAGCTGATTTCTTGACTCTATTGTTTGTTTTTTAATTTGGTTCAGGATCTTTGCAGGGATCTCCATTGCAAGATTGATGTAATTGATGAGGAGCGCTACAACATTCAAGTCAAGGTGTCCAAAAATGACAAAGAGGTATGAGGAATTAATGATAGGAATAGTTCAGTATTGGTTTTCTAGACTGTTTATAATTTTGTGAAAAAGGAAATATCATAGCCTGATGAGAAAACTGGCCTGAATTTGGCATACTTCAGGAATGTAGACCCATTTCTGTAAAGACACCGACAACAGGAAGCTCTCTGATGACTTCAGGCATCAGTTTGTCTTGATAATGCTTATATAATTTAAAATTTCGTGAAATAATGTAACCGTTCATAATTGGTATGTTTCCTAAAACAGATAGAGGAAATGACAAGGAAGATCATCGAAATGAGAGGCAAGATGAAAAGGCCTACTCTGAAGAGAGTAAGGATCTCAGCCGAGGCTATGCTCAGTGTCCTTCTCGGCGCTAGACACAAAGAGTCCTTTGACTTCAAAGCCAATCTGAAAACAGTGAGGAAGGAGGAGGAGAAGGTAAGAACATTTCACATGATCTCTTCTGCTTATTGATAGGAGCTCCAGGCTTAAAGAGGAAGTGGTAGGTCAAAGGTTAAGGCTCTGGGTTACTGATCAGAAGGTTGGGGTTCAAGAGTGGCAGCTTGGCAATCAATATCATGGCTGACCCTCCGCTTTGACCCCAGCTTCCTAACATTGCTGAGATATGCATAGAAAGAATTTCACTGTGCTGGTAAAAGCATCTTTCTTACTTCTTTTCCTGAAGGTGTCAAACAGCATCAATGTTTGACTGGAAATAATGCAGGGCTAATGCAAGGTTAATGCAGGGATAAAGAAGGTTAATGCATGGAGAATGCATGGCTAAGGCATGGTGGGAGCATTGGTAAATATGTGTCCAAGGTCCTGTGTTTAGCCCTATGTTGCTTTATTTATTTCTGTGATGTGAGAGTCAGTACCAGCACTGACTACTCCTAGTCCACTAGGTGGGGAACTTCCAAATAAAAGGTTGGGGAACCTGTCATAATAAAAGAGACACTGAGGAGACCCATTAAGCATTTTCATGGAGCACAAAAAATCCAAGATCTAAGATCAGATAAAATAAGCACTGTCCATACATGTCCTATTTACTAAATAATTTATTATAAAAGCAAATTGGGGCTAATTATAGAATGTGATGTTTAAAAAGCACATACAAATCTCATTGTTAGGTGTCCACAAACTTTTGTTAGTATATTGTAAAACAAAATGCTAAAGCTTTTTCCTCACTGTACTACTGTGACCTACACAGAAAGAAGAGGTGACTGACTGGCGTAAGAATGTGGAGGCCATGTCTGGAATGGAGGGCAGGAAAAAGCTATTCAATGCTGGTCAATAGGAGGTAAATATTTTTAAAGGTCAGATTATCTAATGGGCATGCCTTTAGATTTTGAAATACATCATAATAACAAATGCAGCAATAAAAATTGTTGCTTTTAACTACATTTGTTGTAAATTCTATACAGTTATGCAATGTTTACTGTTCAGTTTTACTGTAACCTCTGCACATTTCAGATCACTGATGAGCTCAATAGCTGCAGTCAGCTTCACACTGAGATCTACATCAAGACAATAATAGAAAAAAGGTTGAAAGGCTTCATCCAAATTAGAGTTTGACGAGTTTAAGTTTTGATTTCTATCATGATGTGTAAAAATGCTATAAATGTTTTTTTTATCATATTTGCTAAGGCAAGTTTTTAGAGAATAGCATGGCTGCATAATTATTTGTATAAGTGTATGTGTGAACTGCTATAGCATCTTATTGCTATAACATATTCTTGTTCTTTAATGATGGTGGCATAAATCCAGCAGTGTGTTAGGGTCAATCCCTGTTCTATCTAAAAGTTGAAATAAAACAATATGTGTTTAAACTTGTTAGAAATTGTAATATTTCTTATGATATTGAAATGAATTTCATTTTTAAGTTGGGTAATTAATGCTGCAATTAAAATATCTTGCTTTTACATTTATCACTTCTCATTTACTCTTTGATCTAGTGAACATACCTGTACTTCTGTGTGAACATCAACAACATTTTGAATAGTTTATCTGATACACTTGATTCAACCTTCCGCTAGTAAACTAAGTCCAGCTTATTATTCATGCAGGGGCAGGACGTTCACAGGCAAAGCACTAGAACATTAGGTACCGAGGCTATTTTAGTGACCCACTCACAAAGGCTTTAGACTCTATAAATATGCTGCCTTTCTCTGTCAGTACACATTGAAGTCTTACGACTGTCTGAGAGAAGGTAAGTTTTAAATCATCTTCATGTTTAAGTATACATAGAAATTGAACAGCAGCAGATTTAAAAAGTTTGGATTATGATGATAGTTTGCTTTCTGGTTAATAAAGAAATTCTCTATAAATGCTGTAATATTGCAGAGGTGGCAAATATACACACATCCTTCACTTAAGTAGAAGTGCAGATACTCATGTTTTAAAATACTCGGGTAAAAGTTAAAGTACTGACTACACTTTTTTACTCAAGTTAAAGTAAAAAGTTTGGGTTCTGACAGTAAAAAGTAACCTTTATTAGGGCTTTCAATCGATTAAAATATTAACATGAGTTAACTCACGAATAATCACAACTTAAACACACATCTTATCTGTTTTAAATGTACCTTAAATAAATACTTTTGAAGTTTTTAATACTCCAATCAACATGGGCATGGACAGATATTATTGCCTTATGCAAATGTATGTTTATTATTAGTGAAACAAAACTCAACATAGAGCATGAAGACAAAATATTCTTGTAAACTGTACCTCTTCTATCTTTCATTCGGATTACCTAATCAGAGAATATTTGTTTTTCGATGTGAATTGGTTTATTTACAAGTGGACATTTCAAGCTTTCTATTCATATATTTATTATGTCTGTGAGGCAAGTATTCACTAAGATTCAGGTTTTCAGGGATTCCGACAGACGGCAGAGAGCGTCCCCTCTCTGTTTTCTTTATTTTACAAAAGCACAGCATTTTGTTGTTATTATGAGTGCATACAAATACACAAATGATGTATTGTTCTTATCTGTAAGATCAAAAAAGGCTTTTCGGCGTTATGAGGAAAAAATACCACAAAAAAGAGCGTTTGTCGACCCCAGATGGTTAATTGTGTGCATCATGGCAGATTCTGAGATTTGGCGCATCAGTAAAACAAATGTTTACTGATAAAAAAAAATAAAAGAAAATTTTTTAACAGCCCTAATAACCTAGTTACCTATGTTAGTTCCCACCTCTGTAATATTGTATTCTATTATAAATCTGACTATTATACCTATTTAACACTGATACATGCATACAGCTCTTATGTTGTCTTGGTTAAAACAATTGCAGAATGTAACATCATGAAATAAAAAGAGTTATTGAATGTAAAAATAAATTATAAATTAAATAAATAAAAATAATAAATGCTATTAAAAGGAACTGTTTTATCTGTTGATAGCAAATAATAATAATAATAAAACAAAAAACAACAACCAAGAGTCTGATATGTCTGATAGTGGGTGAGTATTTCCAGATTATTTTTTGTGATAAATGTATATAAATAGTAAAGTTGGATTATTATGTATTATAATACTATATAAAATATATACTATACTACATGTAATTTATACTGATGTATAATTTTTTTATTTGTTTGTATTTTATGGCTATTAATGTCACCGGCTTTAGAGTGGTGAGTACAAATTACAGGCATAAAATATATACTCTGGAAGGCTTTAACAAATAAAAGTTTAATTTGGTTACATACTGTACACAAGCCTATGTTTATTTAGCATTTGTGCATCAAATTCATCTGTTTTCCATACTGTGCTTTTTATTCAGAAGAAACCAAAGCCCAAAATCTCGGCATCCCGACGCTTATATTTAAAGGTTGGTATTATGCAGTGTTTCCGATGTACAGTAACACACATTCATGGCTATGCTAAAAAATTGCCTTATATTTATATGACTATTATTGCTAATAATATAATTATGATATTAGTTTTGCGAGGTGTTCTAATGGCCACATCAACACTTCCTGAACCATTCCTGAACAGGTTTTGCAGTGTGGCTGGGAGTGTCTTTCTGCTAAAATAGGACACTGCTATTAGTGAATAACGTTGTGCACATGAGTGTACTTAGTTTGCATGTACTTGATTAGGCAGGAGGTACGTGCCAAAAAAAAAACATTTCCACACAAATGCCAGGAGGCCAGGTTTCACAGCAGAACAGTGCCCAAATTATCACACTGTCTCTGCTAGCTTGCCTTCTTGCCCTGTTGTGTCTCATCTTACCAGACTACTTTCTTCCATTGTTTGTTTCAGTTCTGATACTCACATGCACATTGTTGATTGTGTCAGTGGTTTACATGGCTCAGCATGTCCTATACACACAATGCTGCTATGCACTGTGTGTTCTGACACTTTCTATTATAGGCAGCATGAACTTTTTCAGCAATATCAGCTCTCCTGTGAGATCAGGTAACACAGGCTAGCTTCCAATCCCCAAATACACCAGTGATGTACATGGTTACTTGGATGTTCTTTTTTAGACCACTTTTAGTAGGTACTGACTACTGAATACTGGGGAAAACCCCACAAGATCTGCAGTTTTAGACATCCAGCCATTTCAATCTGGCCCTTGTCAGATCTTTACACTTGCTAATTTTTCCTGCTTCCAACAATTGACTTTTCACTTGCTGCCTAATATATTCCACCCCTTGACAAGTGCTACTTTGAACAAATCTATCAATCTACCTTATTTACTTTCAGTAAATAGTACACAATGCAGACAATTGTACACAATCAAATATATGAATGTACAAAAGCATTCACAATTTGATCAAAGCAACAAGAAATGTATTAATGATGAGCACAAGTGACTAAATGATGTGGATTTAAAAATTATTAAAGTAGTTAACAAAATTTGATTTCTGATCAGAGAAAGGTTCCAAAGCAACTGAGGAAAAACTGTAAATGTAGACCAATTGTATTGTGCTCTATTTGTGTGTTAGTGAATTTCCTTATTCCCAAGTGCGACAATTATTGTAGAACCATAATGGTTTCAAAAGCTGCAAGACTTTAATTCTGCTTCATTAAAAGCATATTATTTTACATGTATATTTTAGTATTATCTGTTTGCAAACAGAATTTGACAGACCACAATGTTTGGTTTGGTCAGAATTTGAATTCAGGTTTGGACTGGATTCAGCGATCTATTTTTCTTTTCATGAGAACCTGTCCAACTTGTACACCAGCTCTAATTTTAATTGCATTTTTGTACATGTGTAATTTATGCAGATTTAATGCGTCTATCTTACAATTGTTTTAATTCTGATAGTAGGTCTATATTTAATCTTCATCACATTTCTTGAATTGGGAATAATCTATATTGAGAAATAGAGAAACGATAAAGCCAATATATTCATTTTGCCAATTATTCATACATTTATTCATGCATTCTTACTTCCGTTAGTTTTTCTTTCCTTTTAGCTAATTCATTTGGACCAACAGTCTAATATGTGATTGTTCATATTCAGCTGCTAATTAATATTGTACTCATTATTGCAGACCAAAATTCTGAAGAAAGCTAGCACTTTGTTGGAGGAAGAAAAGAAAGAGAAAGTAATTGAGAGAGAGAGAATCCTCAGTGAAAGATTGCCTCCTCTCCAGCTGAGTGGTTTATCATTGCAAGACTTACAGGTGAAAATCATTCCTAATCTATCCATCATACAGAATTCACAGGCACACATTTATGTTCACATTATGTTTTCTGTTTGTATGGTAATGTGTTATTTCATTTCACAGACTTTGTGTAAAGAACTGCATCGCAAAATCGATGGTGTTGATGATGACCGCTACAACGTTGCATCTAAAGTTGCTAAAAATGAGAAAGAGGTGAGGGTTTAACTTTACAGTCTAATACATACAACATGGTGGTATATTAGTAAGTGCACTACATTTGAAAAAAGATTTATTTATTTATTTATTTTACAAAGTCTATTAGACCAAAGTTTGCCAAAAACCCAATGACAAAACAGTTATAAGTTCAAATTTTCTTAACCGTTTGAATCTATTTAAGCTGCTTGATCTATTAATGTAATCAACATTCACTCCACTTTTGCTTCAGGTTGCGGATTTGAGCCACAAAATCTTCGAGCTCAAGGGCAAAATGAAGAGACCCAACCTGAAGAGGGTAAGAGTGTCTGCGGAAGCAATGCTCGGCGCTCTGCTCGGCTCCAGACACAAAGAGTCCATTGACTTCAAGGCCAACCTTAAGACAGTAAAGAAAGAAGAGGAGAAGGTAAAGGTTCTTCTTTTTTTACACATAGCGTTGTCTACTGAAAATTGTTGGATTGTTCAGTAGGCCTAAACCTTGAGTCTTCAAGAAATACCTGTTTAAATATTACAGTATTAAATTCAGAAAAATGTGGTGTGGTCCTGTGTTTTAAAGTAGTTCAAATGTTTGCTTTTTTTTTTTTTTTTTTTTCTCCAGAGAGAGGATACTGACTGGAGGAAGAATGTGGATGCCATGTCTGGTATGGAAGGCAGAAAGAAGATGTTTGCTGGAACATAATATAATGAATGGAAATAAATCCAGTACAAATGAATACTGCACCCAGTGTAAAATTCAACACTGTGACTCAAAAGGTGTCAGTGGAAACACATATAGAATGCATTTGTGTATGATAATTTATGATTATTATATTTTTTTGTATAATAATGATGGTATTATAGCAAAATGTTGTTTATATGTGATATCAACCTAATAAAGTGGCATTTGTCTATAAGTAATTTTGCGTTTGATTCAAACTTCTTGAAAACAGATCAGTTGATGGGTATAAAAAATTAAATACTTAAGAAAAAAACCTCAGAGATTTATTTCAGTGTGAAAATTGCACTCCAGACCAAAAACTCTCAACAAACTTTTTTGCACAACTTTAAACTTTTGTTTCTACATGCAGTGTTACTTAATAAAGAAGCTTCTGGTTTATTTGGATGTCAGTTGTTACAAACCCAAGCAATGTAATCTAATATTTAGAAATTGTACACATAAACAAAAGTTTATGCATAAAAACCTGTATTTCTACATGCACTGTTGCTAAACATCAGATTGCATTGCTTGAGTTTCACATTTCGGCCACCATACTTTTGAATATCTAGCCCTCCCCGTCCTTGTGAGCGCAGCATTCTCATTGGCTGAAATATAAAGTAAGGGCGGGTTTTAAATATCTCTAAACTGTCTATACTAGCGCCCTAACTCATATTTGGAGTTTGCACCCTATCTAGTGCACTACATGAGACATTCTAGCACATTTGGGATTGAACCCGGGTTTGTTGCCAGAGCTTCCAGTATCAGCCGTATATGGAGGCCGGACTCACATCGCCTGAGTGTTCTGGTGAGTGGCGAGCAATTTGATGGTCATTTTATCTGCAGCAGCAACCTTTTATAAAATTTGTTTTCAATATTTATTTGCGCTTATATGCGATAAGAGATGAAGCTCGTGTGTTTGCAGTTTGGCTGTAGGACGTGAGAGTTGCAGTTCGTGCTGCAGGAACTGCATCGTACAGCTGATTTTACTGAGTCATTAACGGTAATATTTCCTCATTTGTTTACTTCTGCTTTGTAAGCAAATTGTAGGTTTCATTATAAATGAATGATTGTAAAGCTATGGGTATGGGCGATGGAAGGCTACAGCTGGCTCTTGACATTTAAATCAGCAACCCCTGACCTTTCCTCTTCACCCCAGACTACTGACAGTCACAGTACAGTGGTCCATGGGTCAGGTTCAGACTGTGTAGTTCTGATTCCACCTGAAATATAAAGCAGCAGTCATGTACCAATCCTGAGAACCCAGTAATACAAAAAGAAAATAATGATGTATCACATTACAAACTTTTGTTTTTTTACACAGAGCTCTCACTTATATTGTGTTGAAATATGTGTACATTTCTATTAACATTTTGTAAAATAACACTTTTTCTTTTCACGAAATTTACAACAATTACACTTAAAAGTTACGTTAAATACCATTACGTTTAAAATGATGCCAGCTGAGTATCTCTGGTTCAGTCAGAATCTATGGTTCATTGCCTGATCTGCTGCTGCCACTGCTGCCACTGCTGCCACTAAACAGATACTCAGGGAGAGAGATTGCCAAAAAAAAAAAAAAAATGTACACGTCTTCTTTCTCTGCTCCCGTTAGAGGCTGCAGTGGATCATCCGTTTTCAAATGTGCACATCTCTTATTGTACATTTATATATTTCATATTTCTCTACATATATTGTGCCCTGCACATGTCTCGCTGTAATCAAATGTTTTTCTTTTTTCACCTACACACACACACACACACACACACACACACACACACACACACACAGAACCCCACTTCTAAACTAGTCGGAGTACTGTGTAAAATGTAAATAAAAAAGAATGTAATGATTAATGAATCTCACCCCTCACATTTCTTCAGTATATCTTCTCAAGGGACAATACTACAGAAATGAAACTTGGATATATATTTTAGTCAATGTGTAGCTTGTTTAGCAGTACATATTTACTTCCCTCTGAAAATAACTCATCATACAGCTATTATTGTCTAAATAACTGGCAACAAAAATGAGTACACCCTAAGTGATAACAGCTGTATGTCGTGTACCCATGCAAAGCAACATGTCTTATTCATCATGTTCATGTTTTTGTTTGCTTGACAAGACCATACAAATGTGTGTATCTTGTATTAGAGCAGTTCAAATGTGGTGCTTTGAGAACAATTCTCTTATACTGACCACTGGATGTTCAACGTGGCAATTAATGGCAAAGACTCGAGAATTAGAATTGTTACTCTCCACGAAGATGCCGAGGCTATTAGAAGATCATGAACACCCTAAAACTCAGTTACAGTACAGTCATACAGAGGTTTTCCAAGACGGGTTCCACTCTGAACAGGCCTCACAAGGGTCCATTAAAGAAGTTGAGTCCTTGTTGTCCACCGCTGCAACAAGTCGGTTTGCATGAGGGCTGAAGACAACCTGTCCAAGAGCATAAATTACTGAAACCATGTCTTGTGGTCTGATAAGACTAATCTCAACTTGTTTGGGTTAGATGGTGTCCATCATGTGTGGCAACACCCTGGTGATGAGTATCATGACAATTGTGTCTTGTTTAAAATCAAGCATCATGGTTTGTGGCTGCATAAATGCTGCTGGTACTGTGGAGCTGCGGTTCATTGAGGGGAACATGGATTTCAACATGTATTGTGACATTCTGAAGCAGAACATGATGCCAACTTTTCAGAAACTGGGCCGAATTGCAGTTTTTCATAATAACAACCCTAAACACATCGCCAAGATGACCACTGCCTTGCTGATGAAGGTGAAGGTAATGGAGTAGCCAAGTATGTCTCCAGACCTAAACCCTATTGAGCATCTGTCAAGAGGAAGGTGGAAAAGCGCCATGTGTCTAACATCCAGCAGCTCAATAATGTCATTGTGGAGGAGTGGAAGAGGATCCCAGCAACAACCTATGCAGCTCTGGTGAATTTTTTGTCAACCCACAAGAGCCTCGGTATCCGCGGAACAGCATGGGAATGGTTTGCTTCCTACCTGGAAGGTCGCTCATACCAGGTAACATGGAGGGGATCCACATCTGCCCCCTGCAGACTCACCACTGGTGTCCCACAAGGCTCGGTACTTGGTCCCCTCCTTTTCTCGCTTTATACCCACTCCATTGGTGAAGTCATATCCTCACATGGGTTTTCTTACCACTGCTATGCAGATGACACTCAACTAATCTTTTCTTTCCCTCCATCAGATACTACGGCTTCCGCTCGGATCTCGGCATGCTTGACAGACATATCTCCGTGGATGAGTGCTCACCAACTAAAACTCAACCCCAGCTGAACAGAACTGCTGGTCATCCCAGGTGTTTCACCTCCAGGTCAAGATCTCCAAATAATACTTCATGACACTGCTCTCCCTTTCAGCCACTGCTCGTAACCTTGGGGTAACTATGGACTGTCCTTCTGAACTGTCCTTCTTGTCATGTCGTTAATGTAGCTAGCTCCTGCCGATTTCTTCTCTACAACATCCGAAGGATTCGATCATTTCTGTCCACACAGGCTGCCCAGGTGCTTGTTCAGTCTTTTGTCATTTCAAGACTCGACTACTGCAACTCTCTGCTGGCAGGTCTTCCCCTGAACGCTATTCGTCCACTGCAAATGATCCACAATGCAGCTGCACGACTTGTGTTCAATCTCCCTTCACAAGCTTCCAGTAGCTGCATGTATCAGATTCAAAACACTGATGCTTGCCTACAAGGCCAAAAATGGACCAGCACCATCTTACCTCAGTGACCTTATCACATCTCGCACTGCACCACGCTGTCTGAGATCCTTCAGCACTGCTCGACTGGTACCACCTTCTCTCAGAATGAGAGGTAAGTATACTTCAAAGCTCTTCTCTGTTCTGGCACCGAGGTGGTGGAATGAACTTCCCCTAGATGTCTGTACAGCAGAGTCCCTGACTATCTTCAAGTGACGATTGAAGACCTACCTCTTCCTGAAACACTTAAATTAGCACTTTCCAAGTTTGCTTTGTAGAATTTAAGAGTTGTATTTATATTAAGTTTGTAATATGGAGTACCAGTGTAGATTTATTCATTGCTAGAGACTCAAAGCACTTTTGTACTTCCCTCTGCCGCAAATGTAAATGTAAATGAATTCCATGCCCAGGTGGATTAAAGCAGTGCTGGATAACAGTGGTGCTCACAAACAATATATACACTTTGGACACAGTTTTGACATGTTCACTACTCATTTTGTTGCCAGTTATTTAGACAATAATGGCTGTATGTTAAGTTGTTTTTAGAGATCTTCATCTTTACTGCTATACGAGCTGCACGTTTTCTAAAATATATCCAGTTTCATTTCTATAGTATTGTCCCTTGGGAACATATAATAAAATGGTTCCTGAAATGTGAGGGGTGTACTCACTGTTGTGAGATACTGTGTATATAATCTTTTAACGCTGGCCTAAACACTATAAGAAACACTGACTTGCATTTTATATATTTTTCTAAAAATATAAAATAATAGTCCCTATAGTCGTCTGCCAATTTCATAGCTTTTCTCTCGGTTGTGCTGCTTCCAGTAGAGTATGTTTATGTTAGAGTTTCTATCCAATCATATTTCAGCCATCACATGTTGCCAGGGTTAAATAAATTCTCCTTGAGGACTTTAGAATCAACAGTGCAGGCACAAGTAGCCTAAAATACATGAGAATGAGCCTGTTTCTTTAACCAATCTTTAAGGTTGGTGACACCAGGGCCAGTTAGCAGGCGTACAATAATGTCACTATTTTCACATCCTTTGATTGGATGCTGCATTAGTGATTTAAACAGTCTTTCAAATCTGTGATAAGATATTTGGGGTCTCTTCCAGAAGCCAGACACCATAAACAAAAAAGCCTTTTATTCGGACCAAACAATATTTAACTTAATTTACATCCTTAAGTATAATTTGATAATTATACTAAATAAGTATATCTATTTCTATCTATTTCCCCTCAATAGAAATTTCGGGAAAGAAATGAATGATTTTAAGTAAAAGTTTTGCCTTCTTGATTCTAGCTCACCTGCATTTTCTCAGGTGCTGTTCAGTCTGAGGAATCACCTGATAAAATGCATGAATCTACAGTCTGGGCTAGAAAGAAATCAGCCCCAGTCTCATTACTTGTAGTCATTGATGGTGCTGTTGCTTAAGGTTCTACAAAAATCCAAAATAATTCACTTTTATATATACATTTGTTAGCAGCAAATTATCTGATGTGGATACTGATGACTTGCTAGTCTGTTTTTATCAGTCACCCTCCTCCTTCATATCTGTGGGTCTCCTTCAGGCTTGTGCCACAGATTTTCTTGATGTCGAAGCACAAACTCTTCCTGCTGCGGCATGGCGAAGGAGCGTGGAACAAAGAGAACCGCTTCTGCAGCTGGGTCGACCAGAAACTTAGCGAAAACGGAGTCCTAGAAGCTAAGGAATGTGGCCGGATGCTGAAGCAGCATGGCTATGAGTTTGGTCGCGTTTTCACCTCCATCCTCAGCCGCTCCGTTCAGACAGCATGGCTCGTGCTGGAGTCCATGGGCCAAGAGTGGGTCCCCATCACCAAGTCATGGAGGCTTAATGAGCGCCACTACGGCGCTCTGATCGGCCTCAACAGGGCAGAGATGGCGCTGAACCATGGTGAGGAGCAGGTAAAACTGTGGAGGCGGGGCTATGATGTCACTCCACCCCCCATCGATGAGTCCCATCCCTACTATGCACAGATTTACAATGACCGGCGGTACACTACGTGCGACGTGCCCAAAGATGAGCTGCCCAAAACGGAGAGCCTGAAGGAGGTACTGGATAGACTTCTGCCTTACTGGAATGATGTCATCGTTCCTGAAATTAAGAGTGGCCAAACCGTCCTCATTTCAGCTCATGGGAACAGCTGCAGAGCCTTGCTTAAGCATCTTGAAGGTAAGTGATCACTTACAAACCAGTTAAGAACACAGTTAAGTGTTCAGAGACAATTGAGAGGTTATTGTAGCTCTGTACTGGGTCAAAGCCACATATTGACATGATGAGGATACACAGTTTTTGCTTACCGTGCTGATGTTTCGCCTTCGGTGACCAGTGTATTTTCTTTTCCTGCCCGCTGGTTGACCATGTACTCTGAAACATTACGCAAGCGGCTGTGTTATCTTGCCATCACACTAACCTGTAACATTAGCAGCCCATCTAACAGCTTTTGTTGACAACGAATTGCATTATTGTTTTATTTTTGGTTGTTGCAGCCCTAATAAAAACCCATTTACATATTAGCCTAATTAACGTTAACCTATTACAAGTGCATTAATAGAAATGGAAACAACAACTTCTGACCAATCGGATTCAAGAATCGGTACAATCACATGTAAATATTTACATTATAAGACGAAAAATATTTTGGTCGTGTTACAGAAATTAAAATATACCCTTTTTTTTTTGTTGTTGTTGTCGTCTTTGCCCAATAAACTTTTTTACAGGTATCTCTGATACCGACATTGTGAATGTCACCCTGCCCACTGGAGTACCAGTTCTGCTTGAGTTGGATGAAAACCTCCGGCCGGTGAAGCCCCGAGAGCTGCTGGGAGATCAGGCAAAAATTCAGGCAGCCATTAAAAAGGTGGAGGATCAGGGAAAGGTTGATGAAGGAAAAAAATGAGGTGCTTTTTTTTATTACTTTCTAGCAAGTTCTTATTTATAAGAGCATTATAGTTCTTATAATGATGCACTGAACAGGAGAATAGTTACACTCTACTGTACACCTTTGTCTGTATTGTTACTGGTTTTAGTTCTTTTGGTTTTGTTTAGGCATGTGATTTTTTTTTTTTGTTTTTTTTGTGTGGTAAAAGATTAAGAGAAAAGTAAATTGTAGTGGATATATTTACTGTATAACTACAGTAATAAGCCTGTGCTTAACCCTGAATGTGTATTTAGAGATTACTGGCCTAACTGGTCTGAATCGAAAGACTAGCTGTGCAGTTGTCTTAATTAAAAGAGAGCCCAGGATCCGCCTATGTTAACATCATTTGCTTTTAGAATGCGTCATGTGTCACTGTTAACAGAATCAGTGGTGTAGAAATGATGTTCATAGCTTATGCACTTAAATACACAATGTACCTCAACATTACTAATAGCCAGGGCAGGTTTTTTTTTTTTACAAAAAGTAAAAAAAGTGGTGTGTGGTGGTTTTTATTTTTTATTTTTTTCCATTCTTTAGAGCTGTTGCCATACTTTAATTTGCCAAGACAAAGCTAATAATCATACACACTGTGAATAAAACACAGAACAGGGAATTCTGCTATAGTATTTGGCTTAAGGATGTATTACATACACTATATGACTAAAAGTATGTGGACACACCCATATACACTTGCTGAATGCCTCATTCCAAAAGTATGGGCATTAATATCAAGTCGTTCTGGAAAGACTTTTCACTAGATTTTGGAGCATGCCTATGGGGATTTGTGCTCTTTCACTTAAATGTAAGTGAGATCCAGGGTGCAGTCAGTGTGCCAGTTCATCTCCAAGGTGATCAGAGGGGTTCAGTAAGGAAGTTGTAGTTCAGTTGAACTTTTGATTAAATGGTTGTGAGTTCAAGTCCCAGCGCTGCCAAAAGCCTATGCGAGGTATAAATGATATAAATTGTAGATCGCTCTGGATAATGGTGAATGTAATGTAAAATGATGAGGTCAAGGCTCTGTGCCAAAATTGTTGAGGGGAAATATTCTATTGCTACAATATACAAGGACTTGCTAGACATGTTTCCAACAGTTTAGGGAAGAACATATATATATGAATATGAATTATTCAAGACAAAGCTTAGCAACAAGTCTGCCAACAGCTTTGAGGAACTGAAAAATCTGTGATTATGTTAATTCATCAACAATCCAGTCCAGCTGAATAATTCTAAACTATTTGAATAATATTTAGATAGAAACATAGCCTGCTGATATATTTTAAATATAAAGTGAAGAGTTCTATGTTTATAGCTTTGTAGAAAAAATCTCTTGTGTTCATTTGTGTTACGTTATGAGAGGTAAGCACTGCACTGTGTAAGCAGGAGCCACTCTGTTTTAGGTTCTGAGAATTCTTGCACCTTATTTTAGCAGACTAGCAGATCCACACACACACCACACACACACACACACACATACATATATATATATATATATATATATATATATATATATATATATATATATATATATATATATATATATATATATATATATATATATATATAATATTTCTTATATGCTTTATTTAGCATCCTTTAACTTGAAGTGTAAGTGAGGTATCTCTCTGATGCCTGAAAGCCAAGCAGGACACACACTCGGCACCATGTTTCAGCTCATGATTGTTCTAAAATAGGTCATTACAGGCGTTATTTGATGCTTTCTCTGTGTATCATGTGGTTTGTTTTGTTTTGCTATAACCTTCTGGTCACAGGTTACAGTACTGTGTGAATTGTGGTCTGAGGGCATTTTTTTTTTGTTCTAAATGTCATCAGTACTCATGGTGTTACTCTACTGCTGATGTGTCGAAAGCTTGGCTTTTTTATTAAATTAAGTATAAGCATGCACTATGTAACGATTTTATTACTCATCTGAATTGTTCTCAGCTGTGGTGTGATCTTATGGGCTTTTACAGAAGGAATAAGCACATGTTCGAAAAGAGATATACTTAAATATTTAATTATATAATTTGGAAGCGTAAATATGAAAATGTATATGTTCAATAAATCTAGTTGTTCCAAATGTGTATTTAAAGTGTTTTGTACTCTGTTTATCTACATTCGAATACCAGAAGGAGGTGGTGCTTTGGTCTGATGCACCATGAAAATATTTCTGCATTAAAATGCACTTTGAATTTGATATGTTTTACAGAACATGGGAAAAAAAAAGACATTATGTGTACCACAGCAAGTAGTTCATCAGGTATTTTGTATTTCTTGGACTGTACTGTAATGGCCGTAATCTGTCATGTCAGGCGAGTTTATTCTCACAAGTGCGTGAACCATGTTCTGTGAGGTAACGTAAAAATCCTGCAAAGTTTTACTGCTTGTATTTCTCTTCATATTAATCTTCATCACTACACATTTATTACATCCAGACGTCTTTGTTGCAAAGAATTTTTAGGCTTATTAAACATGAGTCTTTCAGTTGGATACAGCCCCCAAAAGAGTACAATTTCATGTCATGTATCAGGTCGAAGGGTTGCCAGGTATGTGTTCAGAATCTTCCCTGGGGGATCGGTTAGAGAGAAGACTAGAAGCACATACTACTATATTGTCCATAGACTTGCTTTTATACTTCTTAATATTTAAAATGCACGTTCGTAAAAAATGTCCTTTTAAAACAGAATCCAGGGATGTGTTTCCATTTCCTGCTGAGTAACGTACAACTTAATATTTGGAATTTGAATTAAAAAATCCTGATTATAAAAGAATTCAAGAGATGTTCTGGTGACATGAAAAAGTTTAAACAAAGTTGAAAAGTTTAATGGTATACAAATGTGGTGCAGCGATATCAACATATGCACGATTCCTCACAGTTCGAGGTCCCACCTTCAGCAACAGCTAATCAAACTGAGTCCTGTCCAGCTCCTGTACCGGCCTGTGCTACACACCTGCTGCCTGAACCCAGACAGTCCCCTGTTTTCCATTTCAATGCAGACAGATGGTTCTTTCTCTAGCTGTGCCATTCACTGACAAAAGATGATCAGTAATAGGAGCACCTACTGGTAAATTCATAGTACAGTGACTGGTGAGTGGGTGAGTAAAAACTAGCATAATAGCCTGCAGGTTTTTTTAATACATCCATAAATTCTACTCAGTGACTTTTCCACCTAAATTGATTCACAAAAGCGAATTCACTTGAACCTAACAAAGTCAAATTAATTGTTTGATTTAGTAATCTAACTCGCTAATTCACATTCTTAAAATACTAGGCATGTTTAGGAATAAAATACGTTAAGGGAAATGATCAATGACGTGGCAGTGCGATGCAGCAATGACTATGTATTGGGTGGATGTTGTATCACTGAGTCAAAAGTGAAGCCAAGATATGTCCGAGATCATCTAGTGACAGTGCAATTTGTAACCCTTTTCCACGCTAGTGACCTCTGGCAAATTTTGGGGATTTTTTTCTTTAGATAAAGGAACAAAAAGGTACGGTAGGTTTTATCTGCATTTTTGTTAAAAGTACATCTGTAGATAATTGTAATTTTACAGCATATCTAAACAAACATATCATTACAGAGCTGTTGTGGCTGGAGGTTTTCATTGCAACCCAAAAGGAAACCACACCTGAGAATTGAACGAAGGCCAAGAGCAGCTAATTAAACTGGTGGAATCAGGGGCGGCTCCTGCTCAGTAGGAATGAAAACCTGCAACAACATAAACTGCTTCTGGATAAACGTATACACTCATGTTTTTACAGTCTGGAGAGGACACTTTAATACTGAGGCTAACGTCACCCTGATGAGATCTCGTACGATACGACTAGCTATCTGTGTCTAGCTATCATGATAATTGCTTTAAACAGCAGATCAGATTTTCTCTATGCCTCACTATTTATTTTTTTAAC
The DNA here is from genome assembly GCF_014805685.1 of Silurus meridionalis. NCBI lineage: Eukaryota > Metazoa > Chordata > Actinopteri > Siluriformes > Siluridae > Silurus > Silurus meridionalis. The sequence continues at coordinate 22,587,143 of NC_060888.1, read as the reverse complement.
TTATGGAGTCCATAATACCTCAAGAACACACCTTCATTAAGACCAAATGGGGACAAACCAAACATTCAAAGATTCTACCACTTAATAATGTTAATAATTTAATTTGATTTTCACACACTGTCATGTCTAAAACATATTCCATCCCTCTGATACATGAATGTCTTCAAGCATGTTTCCAGCCTGTCTGCAACTAGAGCAACTGTCAAATTCATACACGAAGCATTTACCATAAAACACCGGTGTTTACATGAACATTTTCTAACCTTAAACATGCAGTGCAGACCTCAGCAGGAGCCAGCCGCCTCACTCGCTTACCAAATATGTCCCAGAGGCAACATTAAGGCTGTCTGATAAATCGAGGCTCCTGTTTCACAGACCTCAGATTTACTACTGCTCAGTCAGAAACCAACAAATCATTCAAACTGAGACGGTGAGTGCCAAAATGTTAAACTCATTCACAAGGGATATGATAAATAATGACAGAATTATGACTCATTCACAAGGGACATAATGCATTTATGACCAACATATTACATTGTAAATGTACAAAAAAATATATAGGTTTTAATAATTTATGCCTGAAATGTTCCTAAATTCATGTTTAGTAAGCTTTATCCTGGACAGTTTGTGGTAAATCCAGAACATAACCAAGGATAACTGTGTGTGAGGAGGAAATGGGATCTTCAATGGGACCCAAGCCATTCACACCTAGGGCTTATTTAGCATATCCAATCAACCTTTAACATGTTCCCAGGATATAAAAAATGTAAATTTTATGTAAAAACATTTCATGTAAAACCTGAAAAATAAACCCTTGCAGGCATGAGGAGAACAAGCAAAAGACCATGCAGACAGCAAGCACAGAGTGAAACCTGGGACCTTTGGTGTGAGGCAGCAACTTTATATACATAATATACTGTACATTCAGTACTTCACCAGGCCTCTAATCAATACATGCATAATTCATATACTTTAGACATGCATTTAGTATACAATTTATAAATATATATTAATAGTCATTTTTTTATGCTAACGATTGCAGTCATCACTCAAATACCTGATTGAACATGAATAGAAACAGCTAGAGATTTTTCTTTGCTGAAATTTTTTGTCCTGATTTGTTCTTTTTCCTAACGAAAAAAAGTAAAATAATTAAAAACATATTGCACACAGTTAATAAATAGATTTAGGTTTTGGGTTGCAGTATGATTTTGAATATAACATTATTACAATTTTTTTTTGTTGATTAACTCAAAGTTTTTTTCAAAGCATTTCTTATATACAGTGAGGAAAATAAGTATTTGAACACCCTGCTATTTTGCAAGTTCTCCCACTTAGAAATCATGGAGGGGTCTGAAATTGTCATCGTAGGTGCATGTCCACTGTGAGAGACATAATCTAAAAAAAATCCAGAAATCACAATATATGATTTTTAAACTATTTATTTGTATGATACAGCTGCAAATAAGTATTTGAACACCTGTCTATCAGCTAGAATTCTGACCCTTAAAGACCTGTTAGTCTGCCTTTAAAATGTCCACCTCCACTACATTTATTATCCTAAATTAGATGCACCTGTTTGAGGTCGTTAGCTGCATAAAGACACCTGTCCACCCCATACAATCAGTAAGAATCCAACTACTAACATGGCCAAGACCAAAGAGCTGTCCAAAGACACTAGAGACAAAATTGTACACCTCCACAAGGCTGGAAAGGGCTACGGGGAAATTGCCAATCAGCTTGGTGAAAAAAGGTCCACTGTTGGAGCAATCATTAGAAAATGGAAGAAGCTAAACATCACTGTCAATCTCCCTCGGACTGGGGCTCCATGCAAGATCTCACCGTGGGGTCTCAATGATCCTAAGGAAGGTGAGAAATCAGCCCAGAACTACACAGGAGGAGCTGGTCAATGACCTGAAAAGAGCTGGGACCACCGTTTCCAAAAGGCACGGAAGGTTCCCCTGCTTAAACCAGCACATGTCCAGGCACGTCTTAAGTTTGCCAATGACCATTTGGATGATCCAGAGGAGTCATGGGAGAAAGTCATGTGGTCAGATGAGACCAAAATAGAACTTTTGGGTCATAATTTCACTAAACGTGTTTGGAGGAAGAAGAATGATGAGTACCATCCCAAGAACACCATCCCTACTGTGAAGCATGGGGGTGGTAGCATCATGCTTTGGGGGTGTTTTTCTGCACATGGGACAGGGCGACTGCGGATGACGGGGGCCATGTATTGCGAGATTTTGGGGAACAACCTCCTTCCCTCAGTTAGAGCATTGAAGATGGGTCGAGGCTGGGTCTTCCAACATGACAATGACCAAGCACACAGCCAGGATAACCAAGGGTGGCTCTGTAAGAAGCATATCAAGGTTCTGGCGTGGCCTAGCCAGTCTCCAGACCTAAACCCAATAGAGAATCTTTGGAGGGAGCTCAAACTCCGTGTTTCTCAGCGACAGGCCAGAAACCTGACTGATCTAGAGAAGATCTGTATGGAGGAGTGGGCCAAAATCCCTCCTGCAGTGTGTGCAAACCTGGTGGAAAAACTACAGGAAACGTTTGACCTCTGTAATTGCAAACAAAGGCTACTGTACCAAATATTAACATTGACTTTCTCAGGTGTTCAAATACTTATTTGCAGCTGTATCATACAAATAAATAGTTGAAAAATCACACATTGTGATTTCTTGATTTTTTTTTAGATTATGTCTCTCACAGTGGACATGCACCTACGATGACAATTTCAGACCCCTCCATGATTTCTAAGTGGGAGAACTTGCAAAATAGCAGGGTGTTCAAATACTTATTTTCCTCACTGTAACTAAATTCTGTCGTCATTTCGATTCCCATTGTTAGAGGACAATAAACCAAAATATAAATCATAGAAAACATAAAACTTTGTTCATTTTAAGCATTTATTTAATTCTTATAAGCACAAATGCTAAATATAGTGGACACTATTCATGCAGTTGTCACTTTTTATTGTCTACATTCAGTAAAAAACAAAAACAAAAACACTGCTTTAAGTTTTAAGGTGGAAACACTTTTCTCTCAGGTGCTCTTTTATAACCTTTACAAAAATATACTAATAACTTAATATACAAAATATAAAGTTCACTCAAATTCAAACACGACATAGTGGCTCTGATATTGCACATTCTAAACATCATACATGTGTATGTTTAACAAATACTGTTTTTCTTTCTTTCATTCTTTTAATATTTTTTTTTTGCTCACATTATTATTTTGACATTTTGCATGTAATACGTGTGTTTTCAAGCTTTGTACGTCTCTCTGCATTTTTTTTATTTCTTTCCACCATCACTAAATATACAGTATTTTGCTTCTAAACTTTTTCAGGTTTTGTTGTAGTTTAGTTGCTTGAGAGGGCGCACAGATTTGCGCACAGGCTTTTTTGCTGTGTGCGAGAAAATTAAAGAGTAAATAAAGAGGAGAAAAGAAGAGAAGAGAGGACACAGGAGGAGGAGATCGAGGAGAAAGAGAAGGAGAGGTTGCTCACAGTGATGAACGGTGTGCAGAACAGATGTTTGGGAAGGTGGAGCTTCAGCAGCGCGCTTTATTTAGCGGGATTTGGGGGAAATGCGCTGATTTGCGCTGCGGGTCTGCGTTCATCAGTCTACACTTTCTCAGGTAAGAGTCTCTCCTATCACAGCTTTTATCACAGTAAACATTCTCACTGATCAGATATTTTAATAATACTACACAGCACTGGAGTTTATTTCTTTTTTATTCTTTATTGTTTCTATTGTCTCATTGAGACATTTCAATATGATAATTTTTTTTTAATATCTAAGATCAATTACAGAAATTAGCTGTATATATTTGTAGCATACCAGCTTTTAGAAGAAAAATAAATGATATATTTACAAACAGGTAACTAACTAATACATTTGAAGCTGTGTGTTTAACAGGGAGTTTTTTTCTCTTTTTCTTCTTTTCTTTTAATTGAATATACTTTATGATAGAATCACTCTAATACTGCTCCTATCTTATTTGTAAAGCGTTTAACCCTTTTGGACTTTGCTTTAAAGAATTATATAGATTGCTAATATAAATTTCAGCATTTAGTACAAGTTTATCCCTAATGAGCAAGCAAGTGATACTGATAAAGTATTTCAAAGGAACCCATCCTCATCTGGGTGACACCAAATGCCCTTTCATTATAGTTCCATCACTGTTGAGGTGATCAACTGGTTTTTTTTTAGTACTTTGGTATTTTGGTTGCGTTCAGATGCAGTTCTCAGATACAGTATGTGCAAGAGATGGGGGGAGTTTATGGAATGTTCAGCAGCAGATATATATTTGATATACTTGATACCTGAATCTGATGTAGTGCCGGTGATAGGGTTGGATTCAGGATGCTAGTGTTACTATTTGCAGCTTAAGATGGCATCAGGGTAGAAAGCTCAAGGTGCAATGTATGGAATCAGTACACAGCCAAACGTGCGCTTTTACAGAAGAAATAGCTGTACTTTTCATAGTGTAGACAACTGTAAGGTCCACATACCAATCTACACTATATCAATAAAGTATCAGGACACCTGACTTGTGGATGTGGTTCCAGCATGACATTGCCCCTGTGCACAAAGCCAGTTACTTGAAGATATGCTTTACATAAGTTGAAGTGTAGATCTTGGAGTAGCAGAACACCTTTTGGATGAACTGGAACCATCACTGCACCTCAGGCCTCCTCACCTCACCTACATCAGTACCCGACTTTACTAACACTTTTTTGAAGGAGCACAAATCTCCACAAGACCACTCAAAAATCTTATGCCACCTCTTTCCAGAAGAGTGAATATTATTATAGGGTAAAATAGGGTACAGTAAATACAGTAAATAGGGGCTAAATGTGTAATGAGATGTTCAAAAAGCACATACCAACCTTAATTGTCAGGTGTCTACATGTTTGATACACAACTTATGTCCATATATTTTACCTTGAAACAAAAACGGTCACTTTTGCCTGTATGAGTAAATAAAAGGAAGCTGCAATGTGTCAGGTTGTCAAAATAAACACCAGGATCCACTCCTATTATTAAGAAGATTAGTAGAAGCTCAAAAAGGAATAAATCGTAAGCCATTTGGTCTATTCGAAGGAAAGAAAAGTGCAACTACAACTGTACTGTAAAGGTTTGTTAAACAGATATTGTTGTAATTAATAGTTAAAGCATCTCGATTTTTATATGATCACAGTAGTGTTTACAGTACAGTACAAATACAGACCAAAGCTGCTGTTTAAACTCGTACAAATATACACTGGAAATACTTATAAAATATATAACAAAGTAAATAGTGGAATACAATCTTTTTATTACAGTATTTAATGCTAGTTAATTCATTTAATCTAATTAGTGGAGTAGCTAGCTAGCTGAAATTGCTAGCTAAGTATTAAAATAGTGTTAATTAGCTATTTGTATTAACATAATTTAGCTATTAGCTGGTAAGATTCAAATGGCAAATACAATTGTTTAGCATATTATTATATACAAAGTTTTGTATGTGAGTGTTGGTTACAAGTTGTATTTACAGTATATATTTTGGTAGCTACTTGCACCAATATAAATTGTATATTTAAGCTTGTAAACAGTAAAGTTGCTAACCAGAAGCTTAGCCTGGATTAGCACCTATACAACTTACCCTGGTTTACTGATGCTGTTTTGGCAAACAATATAAATGTATGAAAATAATGACAAATTGGTAAAAAAGATTTTAAAAAATAAATAAATAAATAAATAAATAAAAATGACAGTAGAGACGAGAATCCTTTATTGTCTTTTTTTGGCTTGTGTTTGTTTGTATGCTTGTTTGTTTGTTTGTTTGTTTGTTTGTAAAGATAAGGATGCTTTATATAAGTTACAAACAATAAATAGTTTAATGTCAAAGTGTCTAAATTTTGCACCTTATACTGGATTCCATGAGAAACAGACTGCTCCTTGACGTCTCTACTTTTAAGCAGCAGTTCACTTCCTTGGAACACTTTTTGTAGGTTCTAACCACTGCATTCCAGGAACGCCACACAAGATCTGCAGTCTTAGAGACGCTCTGACCCAGTATTCTTGACATCACAATTTAGCCATTGTCAGATCCTCGTCACTCAGATTGTTACAGGTGTCTATTTTTCCTGCATGACATGCATCAAGTTTGAGAACAAACTGTTCACTTACTCCCTAATGTATCCCACCCCTTGCCAAACCTTCTGTGATTTTATTATAATTGCTGATCAGGGTATTGTATAAAATGTGACCATGTTAAAGGCTTTCTCAGGATATCATACATATAAGTACAGTGGTGTTTTACTCTACAGCAAGATCCTGTGATATGCCTTTAAAAATGTACAGTGTGTAATTGAATGCTTGTACAGATTTATGTCTGAATATAATGCCACTAATCAAACTGCCACTCAGTAATGCAGTGCAACCTTTTTACATTGAAAACAAATGAATGAAAAATCTTCCATAATGTTTTGGATCTGAGCTGTTTAGAGTGCAGCACTAGTGTCTGCACTGTGAAACCGAATCCGAGATGATGAAAAGTCGGCACTTTTATTGTTCCTCAATCATGAGGTCCAAACAAGCCGAAGCCATCTTTTCTTCGAGTAGGTCCATGAAGAATGCATTGAAAGGCCTGCAGATGTTCTACAACTAATAAAAAAACCTCCTTCGAGGTGTAGTCCTTGAAACTGTTTTATTCTAGTATGGTGTTTATCATACACTAAGCAGGCGTCTGTGGAAAACCTTTGGAGCTAGAGGACTGTCATGCCAAGTCAGGTCCTTTTCCTTAGATGGTATAAGCCACAAGACTGGAGGCCTTGTGTAGCAGAGTGCACAAGCATGTGTCTGGCCCTGATCAATGCCTCATCTCCCCAGAGACAGGGAATGTGTTTTGTTGCAATTAGCCTCTCTTGCAAAATCATCCTGGTGCATTCAGGAGAAATCTGTAAACTCTCTGTGTAAATGATCCTACATGAGCGAATCGTTGGCACACCGAGCAGTTACAGACGTTTCCGTGTAATCCTGATTAAACAACATGATGATGCTCTATAAAAGTAAAGGAAATGTATAGTTAAGCTAACAGAAACTATTATCAGGAACACTCTGTGTTTGAATAGTGGTTATTAGGAAAATGTGGAAATGGCAAACATTTGATCTTATAAAGAGGCATGAACAACTTTTCCAGCTGTGCAGTTTATGGTCGTTTATGGTCATATTAGACAGCAGAGAAGTCATCGTCGTGATCAAAAGCACAAACATCTAACACATTTGTCTAAAAAAAACAGATGCCCATGTCATATATATTTATGTTCTGGACATATGCTGTACATGCAGTTGTCTGATGTTACCATGATGATGTTAGCATGTTGCAATTAGCTCTAAATGACCTCCTAATTTGTTTCTAGCTTAGCTGGCAATTATGCTTTGAAATGTTTAGTTACTGTTTGTGGAATTCTGGAGAAGTGGTATTAATTACCATGTGTTTGTGAATAAAACATGCAGCAACTAAAATGTGAGAAATTATATAAAAGCCAGCATGTGAATAGAAATTGTTTTTCATGCCTAACTGCTAAGAAACATATGAAAAGCTTGAGGCAGTGGTGTACAAAATCGAGAAAGTTTTGGAAATATTCATGTCACTTCAATGCGTGCCATTTCAGATTAAGCATTACAGGCTGGTAGGGTTTCGTTCTAGTGCTTGGAGACTTTGAGAGTGTGAGAGCCACCGTTGGGTCTTTCGGCAATGAACCTTACACTGTGCTGCACAGCTGTATGCTTGATTTCCACTGTAATTCACTTATTTATGATGCCATGATTTAATTTGGTTTGAGATTTCTCTAGTTTTAAATAATTGCAAACATCAGTTCTTTTCATTTATAACACATTTCTGGAATCCTATGAAGTGTATGAAACGTAAATGTTAATGAATGTAGAATAAAACAAAATGGATTTAATAATTAAAGTTAAAGCTTATCTTTGAAGCATCCTGGAAAGTGCATTAGTTCATCACAATGTACCTTTGAGGTTTAATTACACTACAATACAAAAATTAGGCTATTTAATATTTAGGCTAGCTAGAATTGTAGTATTGTAGTTCATGTTTTTGGAATGGAAGCCACTAGGCATTTACTGTGACTATTAAGGACTCACAACTAGAACACAAATCCTGTTTGTTTTACGGTATTGCCTTCATGATAACATTGGCAGTGTAAACCACCCTCTGGTGCAAAGACACTGCAACACGGCTCTAATTTGTTGCCCTTATATGGAGGAGGAAGTCCATCTTTCAGAAAAAAATGTTAAACAGTTGTCTTGTTTGATGGCATAAACCTCAAGCATTCAAGAATTGATCAAACATCTGAATAACGGTTTTACTTTCATTATGAATTTATTTACTTAAAAATATATGGCAGATCACATAGATCACTCTGATTACAAGCTGGTTCTAAAAGATACTATAACTTATTTAGAGAGAAGATGCACTTTAATATCAGTGAGTCACTGCACATCAGTGTCTTTTTTACCATGTTTGGTTATGCTTGTACACACTGCAGAACAAACCAAACCCCTCCTCACTTACTTCACTTTCCTGCAAGTCATGGAACATGAGCACTGTCATATTTTAGACCTGTTCTGTTGATTCTACGTGACTCTGATGGGGGAACCCCAGGAGTTGCAGTTTAAGGATCTCTGCTTCCATACTGATCTCAGGTTATTATTTGAGTCCAATTGGGTTTTCTCTAGTTTTTCAGTTTTTCTCTATTTTTACAAAAACCTGCACTGGTGGATTGATCACTCTAAATTGTTGCTGTGGGGAATGTGTGTGTTTGTGTGTATTGTGCCTGCTCACAATATCAGTTCATGTGAGAAACAAATCCCTTACTGTGCTAATGTTCAGTGATAAATCAGTGCTCTATTGATCTGATTTTAAGTGATGCAGCATCGTCTGAGAATGTAGCACTTTCAAATTCCACCCTCATGTGGCGTTTAAAGATCATCTCTAGACACCTGATGGGAAACATATTTATCCAGCAACCTGCTCAGTCTACTCAGTGCAGCCAACATGTGCAGTTTACACTTCCTCCAATTTGCTGTTTAACGGTTTGTGGAATTTATGGTAATGTAAAAGAATCCACTCGCATGAAAGAACACTGGGTTTTTCACAAAATCAGTCTGTCAGCATATTTATTCCAGCAAGTTAATACATTTTTATTTAAAAAATCACACACACAGGGAGGCTAATCATGCTGATTTCATTATTTCAAGTATCTCCATCCTGTTATGATTTTGTAAATGATTGGATATAAACCATGCTATGCCCCCTAGACCTTTGTTTAAGAATAAGGCGATTCATTTGCATTGGGGTTAGGGTTAGGGTTAGGGTTAGCCTTTTTTAAATTTCAAGACAACGAGAGAGAGAGAGAGAGAGAGAGAGAGAGAGAGAGAGAGAGAGAGAGAGATACAGTGAAGTCATTATACCAAGGAACTGTAATCAGTGGCAGATTGTATAAATTAGAATGTCTTCAGCTTGGGTCATGTGGAAATGATTTATGAGTCGTATCTTACCTTGTGGTTGCCCAAGCAGAAAGCCTGGGAAATCTGTAACATGCCCAGAACAACTATCCTTTCATTCTTCTGAATTTCTGTGAAGAAATTAAAAAGGATATACTACTACAGTGCAACAATGTAAAATAAGTAAACAAAGTAAAACTTTTACTGTGCACTGTAAGGCACTGAGTAACTAAGATCATATGCCGCCTGACTTTAAATGGTCATGTAGTCAGTATTAAGTGAAAATTAATCACTGAATTAATCTAAAATGCTACGGTTTTGAGGAATTTGCATTGAGGAAACAGGCTTGTACATATTTAATACCTACCCTTTAGTTTTATTGATTTGCACATGGACAGTACCCTCAGGCTGCTAAATGCCACTAAGGCCACTAAGCAGAAAAGGCAAGGAAGAACAGATTGACAAGTGCACAAATGGACACTCTTTTAAGTTTGCAAAGTGCTCAAAGTCATGCAGTCATAACATCAATGCAGGAAACTGTGTCATTGTGTCACCTCAGGTTGTTTTGTCTAATATGCACATGCAGCCTTGTCATAATGGGGATGAAGGTGGTTAACTAAACTTCAGAATATACTCTGATATATAGTTTTATTCTTTCCCTGTCATGGCTTAGTTGCCCAGTTGTGTTCTCCTATTCTCTGTTAATCTTTGATTAATTTGCTTGTGTACTCGGTTGTGTGATCTAAATATTATTTTGTATCCTTTAGTCAGAGCCTTGCACTGAAGCCCACAAATGACTGGATTCAAAAATGTGATCGCTTCCTGCATCGATCATGTTTCTGTTGATTCACACAGGTGTTCGTGCCATTTTGATGTATTTCCGTATTATTATAGAATATTTGCTGCCTCACAAATCCCTAGATGTGTAAGTGTGTCTGAATTTGGTAGAAAGTGAGCTTTAAAGCTTATTTGTATAATAATACATAGGAACTATGTCATGGATTTTAATTTCTGTTATTGAAATAAAAATCTTATAGAATAATGGCTATTTTTACTGAATATGCAAAAAATGTAAACAAATTATTGTCATGAATTGAACAGCAAAAGCAAGTTCCAAATCTCTCATCTTCTTTTAATGCAAACAAATTGGTATTCATGGACTACAGATCCAGATTTGTACAGATCTTTACACAAAGGTATCAGGTTTAAAATGTTCTCACCGTCCTTGTTTAGGTGCTGAGAGCTCAAAGAGTGCAAAATTGTGGCTTATCTTGTTTTCCTAAGAACTACCAAGTTTTAATTAAGGCTTAACACTTCATGTGGTAAAAACCAGTACTGGATTCATTTGCTGAAAAAAAGTAAGAACTTGATAGAAGTTGATGTAAAAACTCACTTAATATGATTTACATTTGCATCCATCATCTGTTTTGTCAAATACGAACATTTTCACTGTCCTGTTAATATTCAGCACAGATAATAAGAAGTTTTTCCTAACAGTAATGAAAACAATGCTTTTTACATACACAATGGCATAGGTATTAGGACACCTGACTATTTCAGCCATATGTGGTTCTTCCTCAAACCTTTACCACAAACTTGGGGCAAAAAAGTGTATAGGATCTCTGGAAATGCTAGCATTGGATATTTCCTTTACTTAAAATATGAGAGACCCAAACCTGTTCCAGCTACTGTGTATGAAGCCAGCTTCATGAAGATATGGTTTACATGGGTTGGAGAGGAAAATCTTGAGTGGCCTACAACAGAACCCTCAACCCTATTGAACACTTTTGTGGTGCACCCCTAGGTTTCCTCACCCTACATCAGTACCTGGCATTACTAACTCTGAGGCACACTTCAAAATCTAGTAAAACATCTTCCCAGGGAAGTGGAGGCTATTATAACAGCAAAAGGGGATACACTTGGACTGTAGCACATACGTGTGTTCAGGTGTCCACAATCTTTTGTCCATATTTTGTAGATCTGTTTTTGGTTTAGCTCAATTTTGGTTGAATTACCATTCATTATTGCAGGGAATGTAAGCAAATTACTCTATTGTTTAAACTAAAGTGTCCCTGCAGCTGTACATTGAACATTTTCCCGATCTCTTAAGCCAAGAGTATATGTTCTGCGATACAGCTAATGAAACTCGAGCTGTAAACACAAACTCACGTGCACTGGGGATTTATTTTTATTAGATTTGCTTAGCCTGAATGTCTTGGATGTTGTATAATATTTTTTTTTTCCGTTCTTGGCTGACTCAGAAATGAGTCCAATATTGCAATTCCCATCACCATGTGTTTTGTGTTCTGCAGTTTCTGCTCGGCCGTACACTCTCAGACCTTAGCCCCAAAGAAAACTTAAAAAAAAGACCATAAAGTCAAGCCAAGCATGCAAGAAACAATATTCACTCATCTGACAGCAGTCTTGAAGGATTGTCACACTACTAATTTCACAATATTCATCATGCAGCTTGTTAGTTGGTTGAATCAGGTGGTCTAGTGCAGATTTTTCAGTTGAGTCACAAAGGTACAGATTGACTGTGATGTTTATATGTTTAACATGCACTATTTGCGCTATTTCTTGCATCATTACACTGATTCTTAGTCTCTTTAAGGAAGCATTGACCGTAATGTTGCTGGCTTTTAAGCATTCAGTGATAAAATAAATAAAATAAATCAGCAACACTGACACTGTTTTTTGTTTTCAATTTTAAAGAAATAGAATCAATTTTTTTTTAATCTTTCATTTTGCATTTCTTTCTTTCTTTCTTTCTATAATGCGTTATATTATTATTATTATTAGTTGTAGTAGTTGTAGTAGTAGTATCACTTTTTACTCTTTATTATTCTGATATTTATATATGTTTGCATTACTGTGTCTTCATATATTCTCTTTATATTGTTGCATTTTTGTTGTCACTGATGTTTACCAGATAAAATATTCCAGTAAAAAGAAACTGACACAATGAGGAAGACAGGAGAATAGAAGATGCTGAGAAAGCTGATTGGGTGTGTAGAGGAAGAAGCAGCATTTGCCATTTCTGGTAGTTGTCAACAGAGGAAAAAGTGAGCATGGATCATGTAGGACAGCTGGGACGTAATGCAGATGGTCGGAAAGATTCTGATAGTCCTAGATTACATTTTTATGTACTTTAATAACCCCCTGTGCTGTCTATTCTGCCTACTAGAGAAGGACACGAGCGAAATTTCTGCACAAGACATCATGGATGACGACTTTGAACGCCGCATGGAGCTCCGGAGACAAAGGAGAGAAGAGATGCAAAGAGAAGCGGAAAAGTAAAGCAAGCACACACACATGCACGCACACACACACACACACACACACACACACACACACACACACACACGCACGCACGCACACACACATAAATGAGCAGATGTAAATAATAGTTTATTTTTATATACCAAATATTTGGTATTAATGTATTGTATATCATGACAAAATACTGCAATCTGATATTAATTTCCCTCATCAAAAGATGTCTGTCTGTCTGTCTGTCTGTCTGTCTGTCTGTCTGTCTGTCTCTCTCTCTCTCTCTCTCTCTCTCTCTCTCTCTCTCTCTCTCTCTCTCTCTCTCTCTCTCTCTGTCTTAGCTTGAAGTTCAGGCCAAGTTGGTAAGGCCTATGTATCCCAATCTAAACAGCAGTGTCTCCGCTAGCTTCTCTATTCCTTATAAAGATTGCAGTATCTGTAAATCTTCTTCTGGTGGTCTGTTGGAGTATTTACAGACCAATAGTTCTATTATTAAACTATAATAATAATAATAATAAAAAAATCTATTATATACAGTATATATATATATATATATATATATATATATATATATATATATATATATATATATATATATATATATATATATATAAATAAACTATTTATCATTTCAGTGAAAAATTAATTTTTATCAGTAAAATGTTTCTCAGCCAAATCTTTTATGTTTGTTATAATCTAATAAGGACAAACCCTGAACAGCCCACATTGAAGCAAAATAGCTTTTTTTGTTTGTTTCCTTTGCCATATTTATCATGCAAGTTGCTTTTCATGAGCAAACATGGTTCTCCTACTCATTTAAGGTTTACTCCATCCTCCTACATATCCCACAATCCAGCTGTCCTTATAAGGTTTGGCAGCCAGTTGTGTACTGCTGAGGATGACAGATTCTCTCATGCAGCGTGTGAATGTGTTTTTGTGTCCAGAGAGTGTTATCATATCTACATCTACATGTTCATATACTTTTTTTGGATTATGTGGTAAACTGGGAACACCCTTAACATAGCCTGTACTGTACTATATTACACTTTTGTGGTTAAATTAATAAAATGTATCCTTTACATGTATCTCAGGAAGCAGTTAAGTATTTACTCCAATATTTAAAAATAGAGCAAATTTCTTTTGGCGCTTTAATTCCAGTTCCACTGAAAGCCCACCTTTATTTTAATAACATACATTACATACAACTAAAATGTTGATTGATTATCTGCAACTGATTTCAATAAATTCTGTTCTGGTGTCTATATTTCTTTTAATTAACATTTATATTAGATCCTCAATTTTATTTACAGAGTGTGTAAGTGCTTTTCTTTATTTTGATGATGATGGTGGTGGTGGTGGTGGTGGTGGTAGTATCGGGCATTTAGATTTTTATATTATTGATCCTACAATCCATACAAAAAGCATTTCACAGATATATGAAGGTAAAGAAAAAAAGAAGAATAGGTTTTACAAAATGTTATGTTGGCTTTATGTTACACCATTGAAATTCTTACTTTGAGAATCCTCAAAGTAACCTCTGACAGCACTTAAAAAGGACATAAGGACAAGAAAAGACATATTTTTAAAATTTCGAAAAAGTCAGTATAGCGAAAATGTATTTTGTACATTTTTGAAATGTTTTTATATATTTATTCACACAACAAGGCAACAAGAAGTATGGAATTAACGTGGATGAGACTGAGGGAGTCAGTAATGTAAACATGAGTGTGAACAGAGACATTCCTGATCAGTGGTGGTTGTTCAGATTGGATACATTCATTAGATAGCAAAAATTGAGACTCTTTTGTACTAATATATTAATATGAGGTCCAGTTACCAGTGGGACACTAAAACAGGTAGTAGTAATGGCTATTTTTTACTTAATTACAGATCCTAAACATCTTTACTTTAACTTGAGTGAAAGGGTGTAGTCAGTACTTCAACTTTTACCAGAGTCTTTTAAAACATGAGTACATGTACTTTTTGGATTGCATCAAGGATCGGCTCTGAGCCCTTTTTTGTTTGCAGTGGTGATGGACATGTTGACATATAAGGTAAGACAGGAGTCTCTTTGGACTATGTTTTTTGTGGATGATATTGTGATTTGTGGTGAAAGTAGGGAGCAGGTGGAGAAGAGCCTGGAGAGGTACGTGCTGGAGAGAAGGGGAATGAAAGTCAGTAGGAGTAAGACAGAGTACATGTGTGTGAATGAGAGGGAGGGCAGTGCAGTGGTGCGGTTGCAGGGAAAAGAGGTGGAGAAGGTGGAGGTGGAGCTGGAGGTAGCAGAGCTAAAGATGTTGAGGTTTCATCTGGAGTATTTAGGATGGACAGGATTAGAAATGAGTTTATTTAAATTAGAGGGACAGCACATGTAGGATGTTTTGGAGACAAGGCGAGGAAGACGCGATTGAGGTGGTTGGGACATGTGCAGAGGGGGGACATAGAGTATATTGGTAGAATGCTGAGGAAGGAAAAGGAGAAGGTTTATGGATGTGGTGAAGGAAGACATTCAGGTAGTTCGAAAGAGGCAGATGTAGAGGACAGAGTAGTTTGAAAACCGATGATCCGCTGTGGCCACCCCTAAAGGAAGCAGCCAAAAGAAGAAGAAGATGAAGAAGAAGTTATTGAAGAATGTTTGTGTTAACTGAATTTAATTTCTCTGCTACAGTAATACACCACTGGGGAATAAACCATTAACTATTCTAATGTAGTGTGACCTGGATGTGTTGCATCCGCAAATGTATAAAACGGAAATTTTTACTGAATCATTCTTACGCTCCACGATTCTGCATCGCCTGTATGCAATACGGTTTTATTTGGAGATATAAATTTCACCGAGGATTCTGTGGAGGCCATTATTCTCAACACAATATCTACAAATATTTGAGGAAAAGAAACAAAAAAGTTCTTATTGCTTGTTAAACATTAAATTATCTGAAACACTGATTACTGAGCTGTAATAATAACAATAAACTGTATAATATATTGTACAGCAGGGAAATCATATTGGACTGCGGTTTTGATGAGTTAGATTGAGATATATATTATTTAAATGCCTCAAATTCTTAACATTTTATTCATAAAAGCAAGAAAGTGCAAAGTATATTGTAACTGCAGTTATATATAATTTTATTTTAGTGGTATTGGGAAAAATGGGAAATATTGGTGAAACAAGGCCTGGCCACTTCAGTGTAAAGTGTAAGTATACATTGATTGAACATTGCTAACATTATGATATAATAACATTGTACAGGTGAAGTGAATAACACGGATTATCTCTTCATCATGGCAACTGTTAGTGGGTGGGGTATATTAGGCAGCAAACAAACATTTTGTCCTCAAAGATGATGTGTTAAAAGCAGGAAAAATGGGCAAGCATAAGGATTTTAGTGAGTTTGACAAGGGCTAAATTGTGATGTCTAGACGACTGGGTCAGAGCATCTCTAAAACTGCAGCTCTTTTGGGATGTTTCTGGTCTGCAGTAGTCAGCATGTATAAAAGTGGTCCAAGGAAGAACCAGTGGTGAACCAACAACAAGGTCATAGGTGGACGAGGCTCATTGATGCACGTGTGGAGCGAAGGCTGGGCCATGTGGTCCGATACAACAGACGAGCTCCTGTAGCTCACATTGCTGAACAAGTTAATGCTGGTTCTGATAGAAAGGTGTCAGAATACACAGTGAATCGCAGCTTGTTGAATATGTGGCTATGTCAATATTAGCCCAGTGGTCATAATGGTATGCCTGATCGTTGTAACGTGTCCAGAACATAAATTACTTTTGTAGAAGCTGCAAGAAGCATCTAATACAGGAACATCTGAGCTCGTAATGCGTGAAACGTTAGAGAGTATTGCCAACACTGAGTATTTATTTAGTTGTAGTTTTTTCACAGTGCAGTACAACAAGCCATGAGCAAGATAATGAGAAGAAAAACTATTAATGAATATAAAACCCATTCATTCATCTCCAGTGATATCTTTATATACTGGAGAGGCCTGCAGCAGATCATGGGTGGTATAGTGGCTTTATATCTGTAAGGACACCGTATGTATTATTCAGTCTAAAGAAACTCCACATATATGAAAATTCCTGATAACTCAGACTTTTATTATATTCAGTCTATTTACTAAATTGCTTTATGTCCCTGTTCATCTTATTTGTCTTAATTGTCCATGTGACAGATATAAATCAAGCATAGACAAGATGATACTTTGTAAATTATTGGAGAAAAAGATGGCAAATCCATCTGACTGTCTCTTGAGATGACTTTTTCAGCTTGGAAATCCCTGACCTACAGGATGGAACTGAAAAGGATATACAGGCATGTTGTCTCTGTTTTGGATCTTTCCACCATCCACAACATCTGTAAACCATCGGCAAGCGGAAAGTCAAGAGGAGAAAGGGGGAAATAGTCCCTATCCTCTATCAATGGACTAATGCAAACATGCTCTGTCTCTTAAACATTGGCATGCTGTGGCAAACTGAGGCCAGACCAGATCACTTAAACAGTGGAAGTAGGAATAAATGGCTTGTTCTCTGAGCTGGACTGGTACAGTGTGCCAGAAGCGAAAGAGAGAGAGAGAGAAAGAAAAGAGAGAGAGAGAGAGAGAGAGAGAGAGAGAGAGAGAGAGAGAGAGAGAGAGAAGAGAGAGAGAGAGAGAGAGAGAGAGAGAGAGAGAGAGAGAGAGAGAGAGAGAGAGAGAAGAGAGAGAGAGAGAGAGAGAGAGAGAGAGAGAGAGAGAGAGAGAGAGAGAGAGAGAGAGAGAGAGAGAGAGAGAGATTGGAACAGAAACTGTTCCCAGAACAAAGCTGTTTGGGTGAAAAAAGCTGTTTTGGTTGAACAATTACGTAAATCACCATTAGCATGCAAAAGGCACTTCAAATTGCTTTCTGCCTCATTCTTTTTCACTACATCTTGCTCCAAGAATCTCTGCATGTCTGACTGACCTTGTCTTTATCCAATACTGCATGATGAATATGTTAATTGTAATAATCTTTCCAATCAATCAAGACATTTATTCGTAAAAATATAAATATTGAGAGTTGGTAATAATCAGAATGAGTCCCATTCTTATGAACTCGATGACGAGGACTGGTAAAAATGCATTATGGTTTTTTTATGTCTAGATTTCATTATAATTTGCATTGACACAATATACACACCAAACATCGATCAGGCATAACATTATGACCACATGCCCAATATTGTATTGGTCTCCCTTTTGCTGCCAAAACAGTGGCCCATTAAGCATTAACAGCATAACCTTTTTCAGCAGTTTGAGCTACAGGAGCTCGTCTGTTGGATCTTACCACACGGACCAGCCTTCGCTCCCCACGTGCATCAATTGCCTATTTTTCTGCTTCTAACACGTCAACATTGAGGACAAAATATTTATTTGCTGCCTACTAAATCCACCTACTAACAGGTGCCTTGATAAAGAGATAATCAGTGTTTATTCACTTCACCATTCATAATGTTATGCCTGGATGGTGTGTATGTGCTGTGTATATAATTAGCTGCCTAAATATTCTATACATTTCCTAATACTGATGGAAGAATAAGTAAAGAGAATTTAGCTTTTGTCTACTCTAATCAAACAGAAAGTCCTTGGTTATTTTAATAAGACATAAGTAAAATAGGGAATGTGTATATTTTTGGTTTATAAAAATGTATAATGATCTTTTAATCATTTCTAATAGCCATTGCTTATTGTCTTCGAATAGATTTACTCGAAATAAAGGTTGGATTTTATGTTGTCAGTGTGAGATTAAGCTAGTTTATCCATTTTCTTCAAAAAAATGAAAACAACCCAAAAAAACACTTTTTACAGAGGGTGCAAATAATTTTGTTGTATAAAATAAATTTTACACCAAATATCATACAGTATACTTGGTTAATGTCAGGTCGTTGTTATGTGTCATTTATAACTCATTTTTTTCATTTGTTATATTAAAAAAAAATATACCTAAAAAATACCTACTGTCTGTTTAGAATGAGCCACCTAAAACCCGATGATGATGATGATGACGAAGAAGCTGCTCGAGAAAGAAGAAGACGAGCAAGACAGGAAAGACTGCGCAACATGGAGAATGAGGAGATCAGCAACACTGCCAAAGAATACAACAGCACTGACAGGTACAGTCTCATATAACAGTGCTAACAGGTACAGTGTAATCTTACAGTATTTTAACAGTGATAATCTATCTATCTATCTATCTATCTATCTATCTATCTATCTATCTATCTATCTATCTATCTATCTATCTATCTATCTATCTATCTATAAATTGTGTCATTGGTTCCGATGTTCAAATTCACAGTTTGGTACGTACCTCGGTTTTTAATTCACAGGTCGGATCTGTTTCAGTGCAGTCTGGGGGGAAGAAATGCAAAACATTAAATTGCTTGTCGTTTTTTATTAACACAGTTTATTATTATTAACATTTGTGAACATCAACAGTTTACATTTTTACAATTTTAAATAAAATGCCTGCTTGGTTGAATTATATTTTATAATATTCTATAAAAAATTAGATAGAATAAATCAAGTTAATGCAAAACACTTTTTTTATATTTTGATTAAATTATGTAATCAATTCAATTGGCACAATTGAAATTGTTAAATAAAATTCAATTACTGGAAAAATTACATACAGATAACTTTTCATATTATATTTAGGGTTTCCAAGTTTCAGGATTTCGTTTTGTTTCCATATTTCTCATCTGCAGATTTGTTCTTGTATTGTTGTTTTCTCAATTCCCAACTTTTGCCTGGATTAACTTTTTTTTATAACTTTTTACCACCTCCACTAATGATCATGCTTTCAGCACACATATACTGTATGTGGGAGTGTAGATGCAGGCCATTTTAGTGCAATGTGCCTCAGACATCTCTTCCTGGCTGACCGAAATGGAACTTATATGGTGTGTTGTGTCTTCTGAGATACTTTTCTGCTCTCTGTGGTTGTAGAAAGTGATTTTTTGATGAGCTCACATACATTTGGCCATTCTCCTCTGACCTCTCTCATCAGCAAATTGTTCCTGAAAAACAGAAATGCAACTAACCAGACATGTCACAGTCAAAGTAACTTTTTCTTCATTCTGATGTATTATGTGAACAATAACTGAAGCACTTGACGTGTATCTGTATGTTTATACATTGCAGTGCTGCTACATGACTGGTTAATGTATATTCCATTATGTTCATTATCACATCTCTTTCCCAGTGTTTCAGACACAGGTTCATCAGCACTGATTACTGCTCCAGCCGTTAGCGATGATGATCAGGCTCTTCTGGAACGGCTGGCCAAGCGTGAGGAGCGCAGACAGAGGAGAATGAGGGAAGCTCTGGAGAGACAAAAGGAGTTTGACCCCACTATCACTGATGAAGAAGCCAGTGTCACCACCACCAGCAGCGAGGACAGGCCAAGCCGCAGGAGCCATCTTAGGGATGCAGAAGAAGAGACAGTCAAAAATGAGGTTCCGTCCTCAGAGACCAACTCCTGGACAGAGAAGGAAGATAAGAAAAAAGATGAGAATGCAGAGGAGAACCAGGAACCTGTGCCCGAAACAGCTTCGAAGGAACCGAATGAGAAACAAGAAGACATTGTGGAGAAGAAAGAGGAAGAAGAGGAAGCAGAGAAGCCCTGGAGATCCTACCTCAGAGAACAGGTTATTTCCTCAAAGTATTTTTATGGTGTTTTAGATTTGCCTGAAGTGTGGGAACATAAATAGTAAATATGTCATGGATTATCTGGTATGGTTGTGCTAAATGAAGTTATTTTTAACGAAAATTAGAAGCATTGGAAGCATTATGACTAAATGATTTGCTATATTTTGTAGGAAAAGGGTGAAGATCAATCTGTCAGTACAAACACTGTGGCTGAAGAGAGAACAGATATGGGTTTAGACAGTACAGATGTAGCAAAGAACGAGAATAAAGATGAAAATTTAATAAAGGAAGAGAGTCAATTTGAACCTCAGCGAGAAGAAGAGAAGATTGAGGCAGCTGTCAGTGAGGAACCTGAAATAAAGAAGGAGGATGAAGAAAAGCCTGTAGAGGAGGAAAAAAGGTTAGAGGCTCCACCAGAAACTCTTGCTGTTAGAGTATTACCTGTTGAGGCTGAACCTTCTTTAGAGAACAAGGAAGTGGAGAAACCTGCAAAAGAAAGCCTTCAGCCTTCAGTGGAGAAGAACAAAATAGAGGAACCTCAGAAAGAAACACCTGAGCCTCCAGCAGAAAAGAAAGAGGTGGAGAAAGTAAAGGAAAAAACAAGGATGGTGGATAAAGTGAGGCAAGAAGAAGAAAAAACACAAGTATTAGAAAAAAGGCAAATAGAGGTGAAGGTTGAACTTCCAAAGAAACAAGCTGAGGAGAAGCCTTTTGTGATAGTTAAGGTAGAAGAGAAAGCAGTTCCACCGAAAAAGATTGAAGAGAAACAACCAGTTGTGAAGAAGGAGGTGGAAGAAAAACCTAAATGGAAGAAGGAGGAAGACGAAACATCCAAAGCTAAAATTGAAGTCAAACCAAAGGAGGTATTCAATTTCCAGCTCTGGTTTCTTTAGTTTTCTCTGCAGATCACAGACACAGCCATGTCACCTGTCTCATGTTATTGTGTGGTCACAATTTTGTTATGGAGATAGCTTCACAGATTTACCCACTTTCTTCACTTTAATGGACGTTACCTACATTTGTTAAAGCAGGGGTCCCCAAACTACAGCCCGTCCCCACAATTGGAACAGCTCAATACAATAGTATTTGACTTTATACAGGATGATGAGTGTAGTGATGTTCAGACTGCTATTAACATAAAAGTAGAAGATCTGTTTGATAAGAAGGACTGAGGGATTAAAATGCTGCTGCACCTGTTACCTTAGACAGAAATCAAGTATAGTATTAAAGTCCTGGCACCAATATCATTGAGTAGCTAAGATTATAGTAATATATGTATGGGGAATGGGTAAAGGAAGCTAGTAACCAAAGAGACAACAGATAACAGTAAACTGAAGTTTTAAAACCCCATATAGATTTGTCAATTGTAAAATAAATAATTTCTCATTTTCCAATTAAAGATGACACACATTAAGAACAAAAGTACTGGGACACCTGACTTTTCCAAACTTATGTGGTTCTTGCCCAAACTACAAAGTTTGAGGCACACACTTGTATTGGATGCCTTGGGATGCAGTATAATTAGAATTTCCATTCACTCAAACTTGAAAACCCGAACCTGTTCCATTATGACATTGCCCCTGTGCACAAAGCCAGCTCTATCAAGATATGTTTGACATGGTTTGGAGTAGAAGATCTTGAATGGCCTGCTATAGAGCTCTGACCTCAACCCACTGGACACCTTTGGGATGAATTGGAAAGCTGTCTTCACCCCAGGCCTGCATCAGTACATGACTTTTGTAGCACCCTTGTGGCTGATGAACACAAAGGTCTACAAACACACTCCAAAATCTAGTTCAACATCTTCCCAGAAAAGTGGAAGTTACTATAAGAGCAAATGGGGACTAAATGTGGAATGAAAAGCAATATTAATCTTATGAAAAGGTGTCCAAAAACTTTAGTTCATATATAAAATATTAGTTATGAGTCCTGATATGGTGGATTTTTCCTTAAAGAATGCTTTTGCGCGAATGCTATCTTGCTGTTTGTTTGCTATCTTGCTGCTAAAGTATGCTGGTACTACATTCCTAATCCTACTCAGGAATAGTAATAAATAATATAATAATAAATGAATTATAATTTGTTATTAGTGAAGTAATAATCAGTTAAATATTCCTCTAAACTAAAAGTCTATTTAAGGACAATAAACCTAAAATGGGTTGCCAATTCCTGACTGGATTCAGTACATTCATGTGCATCATATACGTTTTCTTAGTAAAAACCGTGCATCACATTATAATACATGTTTTTTTACTTGCAGGTTGTGGAGGAAAAGCCTAAACCGTTCTTTTTGCGTGACAAAGTAAGTCGTATGTGGTTGGAATGATGGAATGCTATTTTTAAATAATAATCCTCATCTACAATGATGTGTCAGATTATTAATTGCAGATTCTTTATTGTAAACAATTGTTATTTTTTTCTTTGCGTGTTATGCTGTAATATAATTTGAGCAGAAGGAATCAGTGAAGCAGCAGAATGAAGAGGACACCCCTAAAATCAAGAAACCAGAAAAGCCATTCGGGTATGGGTCACTGAGTTATGTTGTTGTGCTATAATGTAAAAAAATTGAGAATATGCCATAGTTTACTGAATATCAGAATATTAGAATCTCCTGAACATCTCGTGATCGTTGAGTAGCTAGTCTGATATGCTTATTCAAAGTGTTACTTGCCTTCAAATGTGTGTGTGTTTAGTCAAGTGGGACTGCGCTCACCTCAGTTAGAAAAGCTGGACCCTGTGGCAAAGCAGGAGGCAGAGCGGAAGTTGGCGGAACTGAAGCGCCGGAGGAATGAGACGGACAGCGAAGAGTTTGAGAAGATGAAGCAGAAACAACAGACGGCTGAGGCTGAGCTCGAGGAACTGAAGAAGAAGAGAGAGGAGAGGAGGAAGGTCTTGGAAGAAGAGGAGAAGCAGAAAAAACTGGAGCAGGCAGAAAAGAAGGCGAAGGAAGAGGTATTCTGTCGAGACCTGCTGTGAAAAAAACACAGAGAAACATCAATCTCCTGTGGCAGACATTGTGACTAAGACCTTAATAAACCTCAGTGTAGCTAAAAAATGTCAGAGTAAACCAGTATCAATAGTTCAATTAAATGTCAATCAGATTCAATTTAGAAAAAACACAGAATCTAAGATTAATTATAAAAAATAATTTGACATTAAGCATGTACAGTAAACAGAGCTGTCTCTTTTTTTTTTTTTGCAGCAAGAGAGGCAGAAGATGAAGGAAGAAATTGAGCGCAGGAGGGCCGAGGCAGCTGAGAAGAAAAAGCAGAAAGAAGAGTTTGCTGCAGACGGCAAGTTGCCGTTTAAATGTCTGTCTGCAAAAGGAGCTGCAACAAAGGTGGGCTGAAATCTTCTAAAAATAATATTAGTCATTTATACAAGGATTAAAAGACTTGGTTATGGGCTATTATAGAAACATACTCATTGACTGTGTAGACTTCAGAGGTGTAAAGAGTACCTGAAAATCATACTTTAGTAAAAATATAGATACATTACTGCAAAACTTAGTTAAGTATCAAAGTATCGATGCTTTACTGTATCTGTACTGCGAAACTTATAAAGCCACTAATTCAAATATGACTTGAGTAAAAGTCTTAGAGTATCTGATTTGAACAGTACTTGAGTATTTATAGGTTGAAGATGCACAAGTCCTCAAAAATCAAACTGTACACCTCAACACTGCATTAACCATCAACACAGCAGCCTCTTCAACATGCTAGAATGAAACAAAGAACAAACAAGTTTAAAAAAGAACAAAGTAACAAAGCAATCTTTCAAAAAGGGATCTTCAATACACTCGAGCTCTTTTTGAAATGAAATTGAGGCCAGCAGTGTAAAAAGTCGCTTGAAGGCAGCATTGTAGTGTTTAGACCAGGGGTCACCAACGTGGTGCCCGCGGGCACCAGGTAGCCCGCAAGGACCACATGAGTAGCCCGTGGGCCTTTTCTAAAAATAGCTGTTTCCTACTTTGTTGAATCATTCTTGATAATTATTATGAGAAGTCATTAACATGATCAGTGTCTTCACATAGATGAATATCATTAATTATTAATAATAACATATAATAAAAGGTAAATTGAGCAATTTTGTTATTTCAGATCAAACTGGAAACTGTGTGTATTAAACTGGTAGCCCTTCACATTAATGGTACCCAAGAAGTAGCTCTCAGTTTCAAAAAGGCTGGTGACCCCTGGTTTAGACTTAATGACATCTTCAGCAGAGGTGCAACTGTCAGTGTCAATTAAAATATAGTGGAGTAAATTGAATATATTGAATCATAAATGTAGTTGAGTAGATAGTAAAAGCTTATATCTGTAATAAGTAGGCAAAAAGATTATTTAAGCACAGTAACAAAGTACATTTGCATAAAAACTTTACACCATTGCTGTATGTGTGCAGCCTGACGTGAATTATTATGCGAATGACGTTGATTATTTTCTAATAAGAGTGTGGCCTGAAGCATTTCATTCCTTTATGTACTAGAAATGTTTGTCATAAATTATTTGTTATAGCAGCTTTAAACAGTCCTGCTTCCACTAGACTGTATTTTCCTTCTCAAAATAACAGTCATGCTGTTCTGCATAAAAAAAATCGAACTTTTCTGTCCTGAAGACTCTCTAATAGTGGGAAAAATTTGTGTTGTTGTTACTGATACTGGAGACTCCTTCCAGCATATCAAAGACTATAATTTTTTTTGTTACGTTTTATTATTAGACAGATAATGAATGTGAGTAGCTGAGTAATAAAAACTTCGATGTATAAATGCATCAACACATTCTGACCAATCAGAATCAAGAATTTACCAGACACCATTTTTAATGCAATTTTCAATGTAATTAAAAATATCTGAGTATTCATTTGCCATGTATTGGATATTAAATCTGATTATACATTCAGTTTTACGACATTAGTTTGGATATTGACCCAAAAAAAAAACATTAGAATGGGTCCATTAGGGTTTAATTGAATACAATATTAAAAATTTAGTAACTATGCAAAATGAAAATGTTCTGTATTTCTTACTGGTTTGTACAGATTGGTGAAAAGGCAGAATTTCTAAACAAGTCGGCCCAAAAAACGTAAGTTATATCATGTAACATTAGAAATGAATTGCTGAATAGACTCTAGAGACAATGATATTTAATCTCTGACTATTTCGCTTTTTATACACTTAGAACTGTAAAAGCACCACACACTCCATTGGTGTGTAAGATAGGTAACAGGCTGGAGCAATACACCTCAGCTGTTCAGGTACCAGTAAAAACTTTAACACATGCCTACAGTTTATGAAATACATTGTAGAATCTCGATTTATCATTCTTGTGCATCACTTGTTCATTGTACAGACTAAGGATGTGAAGTCCCCGAAGTCTCCTAAAGACCTTCCTGTTCCAGAGGGAATGCGCAGCATCAAGAGCATGTGGGAGAAAGGTAATGTTCAGAACCCAGCTGCTCCAGGACCTGCCAGTCCTTCCATCATCAACAAGGTACATGACACAGTGTGCATCTGATACTGCACTTATAACGCCAAACATCTGTTGATTTGTCAGTGCAAATAATAAGGAAATCTTGTGTATTTAGGAAACAGCTGGATTGAACACAGGAGTGTCAGGTCGCATCAGCAGCTGGAAGAACAAGACTCCAGAAACCAAGACTTCTGAAACAAAGCCAGCAGAAACAAAAAGTGTGAAACCAGCTGAGACGAAGACGACTGAGACGAAGACAACTGAGACGAAGACGACTGAGACGAAGACGACTGAGACGAAGACGACTGAGACGAAGACACCGGAAACAAAGGGCTTGAAAGTGGCGGAGATAAAAAAACCTGAACCAAAGATCCCTGAAACAAAGAGCTTGAAACCAACTGAGACAAAAACAACTGAAAAAAAGCCACTGGATTTAAAGACCCCTGAAACAAAACCCACTGACAAAAAGACTCCAGAGATGAAGGCTCCAGCATTTGGAAAACCTCCAGGAGGCAAACCTGTGAGTAGATTTTTAGTAGTTTTTTTTCATCTATTCGGTTGTTCAGTTTTACAGGTGGTGCATCAGTCTGTAATGAGTTCCACATTGTCCTTGCTTTATGTGAAATTTCTTTGAGGGTTCAGGTTTACTTTGACCAGTGTTGGACAGTAACGAAGTAAATGTAATTTGGTACTGCACTTAAGTAGCTTTTTTGCGTATCATGTTCTTTACTGAAGTATTTCCATTTGGGGAGACTTTTACTTTAACTTCACTAAATTTCAAAGTCAAATATCTGACTTTGTACTCAATTACATTTTGTGAAATCAGTCGTTGTTTTTATTTATGAGTGGGAAAAAACGGTCAAGCAAGCCGCCAAGCAACGCAGCAAGCCGCCAATCAGGATCGAGAGCGCGCTCTGTTTTGAACTTGTTTTGATTGCCGCTTGGTGGTATCTACTTATTGTAGAACGAACATACAGTTCAGCGTCGGTTCAACAGCAAGGAGAACATTTTGAGAGGAATAAATAATGGAAGAAACTCCTGACTCGAACTGTCCACAACACCCGTGGAATTATTTGCGTAATTTTGTAGTAGTTTCAAGTAGTTAAAAAGAGATTTTGGGTTAATGATAATCGTAATAGATATCAATCAGTGTTTAACACATTAATATCATTCTATTAATGCAGTAGATCAGTGTGCTGAGAGGAACATTAGAATCTTGTGAAAAAAGAATAATAATAGGATGTTATAGCCTTAATGAATCATAGTACTTCGGATACTTAAGTACATTTTAAGGCAAGAATTTTTGTACTTTTTACTCAAGTTTAAAGGGAGCACTTTTTACTTTTTGCTGGAGTAATATTTTACCGAGTGTAGCTCTACTTTAACTCAAGCTCATGGTTTGTTTACTTTATCCACCACTGCCTTTGACAATCCAAAAGGCAACATAGGAAAAGGTAGTGAATTTAAATCCCAACATCAATAAGCTGCCACTGTTGGGCCCTTGAGCAAGGCCCTCAACCATAGCCTGATCAGTTGCATAAATGAAATAATTGTAGGTTGCTCTGGACAGGGTTGTCTCCCAAAATGCCATAAATGTAAATGTAAGATACTTTTAATCGACCAAGGGTGTGTGTGTGCAAAGTGTGTGTGTGCAAAGTGCAAAATTAGCACTTTCCAAGTTTGCTTTGTAGAATTTAAGAGTTATATTTATATTAAGTTTGTAATCTGGCATGCCAGTGTAGATTTATTAATTGCTAGAGACTCAAAGCACTTTTGTACGTCGCTCTGGATAAGGGCGTTTGCTAAATGCCGCAAATGTAAATGTAAATGTAAATGTAAATGTAAAAAAACATGTAACATGGGTATGATGTATCACCAACTGGTGGACATGATAGATGACATCCTCTGAGACAAGATACAAGTGGGTGTACATTTTCTCTTCCTCAAACCTGAGAAGGCCCAGAGTGCACTAAAATGAGGATTGATGATAGTGTGTTTCAGGCAGTTGGAATATTTCCCTGCTCTGTAGTCCCGTGACAGGGATCCAACATTTCACCTAGGAGTGTCTTCCTTCCTAGCACTTGGGTCCAATTTATTTTAAGTTGCTCTCAACCGATTCTGAAGAGGCACTTATGCTCTTACTTAAATTAATGGGAATTAATGGGAGTCTTATACAACAGCATTGATCACTATGACACACTTTTGACCCACAGTACGTCTACAACAGAGCAGTCTCTATGGAGTTTCAGTCCAAACTGATCCATGTACTCTGAATTCCCTGCATGAAACATACTATATAATGAAATACATATCTGATCCTCTCCAGGGAGAAATTCCTTTTAAATAACCCCTGCTATTACATAACTTGACTAGTGTGTACATTTATCTATCATTTCCATGAACTTAAAGGCCGTTTGGAACTGTGTCAGGTAATGCTACGGCTAATCTGCTGTCATTTGAACCATAAAGATTTTTAACACAAGGGTCATATTGCTTATAAATATGTGTTGTCCTCTTGATGCGACCCCATGCTCACTTTTAAACGCTGGGTTTACATTATGCAGCAGGGCCCTCTAGAGGTTTATGCCTGCATTGCACTGGAACTGTCAGACCTGAGAAGGTAAAACTGTTGTCAGATCAGTGGAAAAGAAAAATCAAAAAACTAAATATGAAATAAGTAATGCCTTTATCATGAATTATGATGAATTAATAAATGCATTTACATTTACATTTGCGGCATTTAGCAGACGCCCTTATCCAGAGCGACGTACAAAAGTGCTTTGAGTCTCTAGCAATGAATAAATCTACACTGGTACACAAGATTACAAACTTAATATAAATATAACTCTTGAATTCTACAAAGCAAACTTGGAAAGTGCTAATTTAAGTGTTTTAGGAAGGGGTAGGTCTTAAATCGTCGCTTGAAGATAGCCAGGATTGCACTAATGCACTAATGCACTAATGCACTAATTAGATGCACTACTCCTTAATACTTTAGGAAATAATGAGGTGTAGTTATATTAACATCTTGCCATATAATTTTTTCTAATTAATATCATGACTTGCATGGTCTTTTTTTTTTTTTTTTTTTTTTTTACAAAAAAATCTAGATTATGAATTTAAATGATAAGCTAATGTAATTTTATTTATTATTTATTTATTAAAAGTGTTTATTATATATTGTTTATTATACATTTTATTATTATTATTATTTATTATATCTTTAGAAACTAAATTATAATATTAAACTAACCCAGTTGCTGGCAAGATGTTAATATAACTACATCTCATTATTTCCTAAAGAATGAAGGAATAATATCATTCAAAAGATATATTAGAAATAGAAATATTATACGCATTGTGATCAGATTTACACCTGTGACATAAAGCACAGATTATCATACACAATTTTGTTCATATCAACTACTTTTATTAGCATACGCCAAGCTTCTTATGTGTGATTGAATGATACAATATGATTGATGCGGCAAGCAAATTTTTGTATACATTACTTGTAAATGGAGGTGTCACTGGGGTCACGTGTGAGTGGAATATAAGATTATAATATATTATACTTTTCATTATTTCCTGGCGCATGTATTTTTTCCATCACTATGAAATTTGTATGAATTGTCGAATTGTAAGTATTAATTATTGTATGCATCTTTATTGTAAAGTGTTACTGACACACCTTAAAAACAAACACAAGTGACTGCGTGTACTCTGTAGGAGCCGAAGCCTACTGATGTGTCCAAAACACGTAGCCTGTGGGAACCCAAGGGCTCCACCCCTTCCAAGGTAAGCACATCTGTGCACATGTGTACATGCTGTTGCATGATGCACAGTCATGTACAAAAATGGGGAACCCATTTTTGATTTCTGTCTGCCTTATTTTTTTGTTTAGTTTTATTTTAATGTTAATTCCATTTGATGCACTTAGCAAAATCACTGACACACAGCCTGGAAGAAAGGTTAATCCCGTAAGTATTTACTGCAGGAGTGTGGAAAGCAACACGGCATCTATTCAATTTATATCAGTTTTTGATTGTTGATTGGATTGCAGTAAACTGTTAGCATTACTAGCTGCTGTTTTTATAGCATTAGCATATAGCACATTTAGTATACGTATATAGTATATGTAGAATTAAACAAGTATACAGAGGTTATGGAACTATACACTATATGGACAAAAGTATTAGGACATCTGACTTTTCCAGCCATATGTGGTTCTTCCCCTTACCACAAGGATCGAAATACATAGTTCTATAGAATGCCTTTGGATTCGGTAGCGTTACATTTTCCCTTCACTCGAACTAGGAGACCCAAACCTGTTTCAGCATGACAATGTTCCTGTGCACAAAGCCAGCCCTATAAAGATAAGGTTACATTGGTTGCATGCACGACCTTAAGTGGCCGGCTATAGAGCTCTGCCCTCAACCCTACTAATCACTTTTGGAAAGATTTGGAACACTGACTGCACCCCAGGCCTTCTCACCTCACCTACATCAGTACATGACTTTACTAAGACCCTCGTAGCTGAATGAGCACAAACCTCCATAAGAACACTTCAAAATCTAGCGGAACATCCTCCCAGAAATGTGGAGGTTATTTTAACAGCAAATGGGGTCAATAATGTGGAATAGGATGTTTAAAAAGCACATAGGAATCTCATCGTCAGGTGTCCACAAACTTTTATCAATGTATTGTACTTTAATAAATGCTGAATAATGACATTGCAGTGTTAGTGGCTTACTGCTGTGCTGTGGCTTTCTGCATCTTTATTTGACTTTGGATCAATAAATACCTTATAAAATCAACATTTTATAACATGTGCGCACACACACACACACACACACACACACACACACACACATGCACTATTTCACACAAGCATCGCTTCTTAGCGTGTAACGTGTGCTTTGTGGAGCATTGTCACAAGAATATACTGTAATGTTGTGACCGTAAGCATCTCGTTACACTCTCACTTGTGTATTATGACACTTTGTTTTTTTGTATTGTATAATTCAAGGTGTTTGGACTAAAGACAACACCGTTTACAAATGGTAAGTACAGTATATATATTTAAAAGTACTAAACACCATACTTCCTGTCTAATGTAATTACTTGTGTTCCTATAACTGTATCTTTAGTATCTCTCTTCCTCATGGAAAATGTATATAATGTAACTTTAAACAAACAATGTAAGGTGCACATTCAGGTTCACCACATGCACCTCCTAAAATAATAAAAAAATTAAAATAAAACCTCAGATGCATTAATGAATTTAGCAGATATTATATTTTCCTATAATATGAGGGGCATTCAAGTCAAACCAAGATTTTGAGTTTATAAAATAAAATAACAAATTTCAAGGAGTGGAACCTGCATATATTTTTCGACACCCTCAACTATAAATATACACTTATCCCATTTATTTATCAGTATGCCTGAACTATCCTTGAACAGCCTGCATCACTTTTATCGTCAGGGAACCACTATGATCTCCACACGCTGTTCCATGCATGCACTAACACTGTTGTCTGCCTTCTTGATTAATGTCTCTGGTCTTGCCCATGACATGTGCACCTCCTATCAGTAATAGGACTCACCTGCCACTTACTACTGCGTGTAGTACCGCCACGCTTGCATCCATTTTTATACCTGTAACATTACAGTCCTGGTTTGACTTGAACGACCCTCGTATGATCCTAAATCACTGACTCAGTGATGACTGTTTGACCTTCTCTCCTGTATTTCAAGTAGTAGAAATATTTGTACTGTAATTGTGTTTAATGTAATTTTATAACACAATTAGTAATTTATTAAGCCAGAAAAACTGCAGTAAAAAAAAACTGATGTCACAATCTTTCCCAGCCTGAAGAACTTTTACTTTTGACCATGTTGAAGATCAAAAAAAGGATATGATGATAAATTCTCCATACAGAAGCATTCCTCGTATCTCTGATTATAAGTTTTCCATGTTAAATAACATTATTTTTTTAGGGTGTATTATTAGGCTATTACAAACATAGAGAGTGATCTGTTAAAAAGGGAGCTGTAATGTATTTGAATGAGGGCAGTAACATATAGAGGATAGTGAGGTGATTTAATGGTTTAACAGGAAATAATGAAATTCTACGCAATTCAGACTAATTTTTAAAGGATTTAGTCTTAGAAACACGGTGTAATAAATTTTACAGTGATGTTAAAAACGTATCTGGAGCATCAGATCCACCTGTGCCAGATAGCAACAGAGTCTGTGGAGCATCTTTGACAGACAGCACACACTCCCATCTCTGTAAATCTTGCTGTGCTGCTCTGAATGCCACACTGCTCTATATTTACAGACATGACCTTGCCTTGTGGCCTGTATGGAACATAGCAGGCCAGTGGCAGGTCGAGCATGTTTGTGCTACACAGAGCAGCGCATCCCTGCTGCAGCCAGTGACGCGTCACATTCCCCACTGCAGCTGTCCTAATGTTGCTATACAGCCTTGTTTGTGATCACAGTGACTGAATGAAAAACAGTAAACTGCTCACTGGAATGAACATCGCACACTATAAATACCGGGAGCTTGGTCCACTCCACACCTAAGTTAGAGCTAAGTTAGGGCTTTGTTAATTTCATTGGCATTGACCTGTGTGACCCCTGACCTCACGGCTAGCAACAAAATCATCTGAGCGTCATGAACCCTATGTCAAGGTGGCTGGGTTACTTAACCTGTGTGTAATCGCACACACGATTAATAAAGTGTTTAACATTTTCCGCTTTATTTGTTCATGCAGGTACAAGGAAGTAAAGACAGAAGGAAACGACAAGACAAGATCGCCGCATTTTATATACTGCATACTGCATTCTTTTTATACTCAATGTCCTCCAGTAAAATCAAAATGATAATGCTTGGAATTAATTACAAAGAACAATGTCATAACAATAGCATAAGCACATGTACGCCTGTCTCTGAGATACTTTGCACCCCTGGTCATTTAATGCGTCTTGTATCTTGATTTTATTCTGTTAACTTTTTAACTGCATGCATTTACACGTGACATTTGACCACCAGGTTGTTGTATTGTTCCTTACTTCCAAGACTTTCTTTTGGTTTCCACAATGAAAAGATTACGGCCCTTTTGTTACATTCTTCGGAAATAGTTATTGTACTGGGTTCGTCCTTGACGAATGGTTTTTAAAGATTATTTGAGAAATCCACTAAAATTACCAAATGACGACTATACAATATACATATAGTATATACTATATAGCTAAGAATTGGGATTTTTTTTTTGTGGCTTGTTGATTCACATTGGTATATTTGGTGATCTGGAAAAATCAGTTACCAAAAATATCGGGCTGCTTGCTATATTGTCATAAACCTTTAGTGGTAATCGCTAATCATTTAAGCAGACGAGCTTTGTTTCAGAATCTCATGCTGATTGTACCTGCAAAGATAGAGAGAGTGATATCGAGTTAGCGTTTGGCTTTGTTGACAGGTCACTGCATGGCAGAGCACATCTATTATATCAGCTTGTAGGCACAGTGTAGCCTTCACAGTAATCACAGTATTAAATATGATGCTGCCATATTAGCCACAATTCTTTTTGTTTCCTTTCTTTAAAAAGAAAAAAATTGTTTATCAGCTTTCTGGTCTCTCTGTACTCATAGAGTGTGCACATCTTTATTAGTAATTTTTTTTTTTTTTTTGATAAACCAGCTCGCATTTCTCTGAATCACAATCTAAAACGTTTCACTGCAAAGTACAATCTTGGTTTATCTGTGCCTTATTACATCAGCTCATCATTATAATATAAAGTGTCCTTGAGTGTCCTGGCCTTTTATGTTCACCAAAGTGTAAACAAATAAACTGAATTCTCAACTATATATATAAATTCTGTCTTTATTTGATTTGTGTCATATCAGCCATTTTACACTTGAGATCTGAACTTCAGGACTATAATGGAGAAGACCTGCCGTGTGAATCCTAACCATTTTCATGGATAGGATTTCAAACGAGAGACACGAGGGGGTGGGGAAAGGTCAGACAAGCAGAATTTGAGGTTTTTGAATTTCTTTGACTCGTGTTTGAAAGTCCTGCGCTGTCTAACAATAGACCAAGGCCTTCAGCATACACCAATGTGGTAAGGCTTCGTGATCACATGGTGTGCAGCGTGTTATCTTTGACGGCGTGGCCCACCAGTCTCAATACCACTCTCCTCTGGAACCTCGGTAAGACTTGATTTCCTGATAAATAAGATATTTTGTTCGCTCACACCTAAACTCAGTTGGGTTTTTTTGTAATTTGACTTTGCTGACTTTGCTGTTCTTTTATTGCCATATTTTAATATTGTAAACACTTTTTGAATTGATATTAGGTTGTTTGTGTAATTTTGACTTTGTACTATATCTTGTCATTCCTGTGTATTTAGGGTAGGAATTGCAGACAGACATGGCAGACACTGATGAGATTATAGAGGAGGAGGTCCAGTAAGTAGCTTAATCTTTGTCATTAATAAAAATAAATAAATAAAAAAACATTTTGTTTTTAATTATTTCAAATTGTGTGCTATTGCAAAGTGGTTTTAAATAATAGGAAAAAAATCAGTCATGAACAAAATGTAGCGAAATTCTTAAAAATGTTATGTACTTATAGTACTACTAGTTAAAAACATTTTAAATTACAGCAAAATAATATATATATATATATATATATATATATATATATATATATATTTTTTATATATATATTTAATTTAGTTTTGTTTCATATTTATTTTGTTTGGAAATTTGCAAACAAAGGAATCAGTGCTGCAGTCAGTGCTGAGAATATGGAAATTGAAGCAATAGAAATAATAATAATAATACTCATTAAGATATGTAATATTTAATATTGTTTTGGTTATTTAGATTTACAGTTTATATGTACATCATTCCCAGAGAAATAACAGGACCATTGTTTCTGTGTTTGTTTTTAAACAGGGAGGAAGGTACAGTTCCACTTCACTTCTCTAACTCTGGTTGTTAACAGTAGATTGTTTGCATGTGAAATATTTGGCGTTTGCCTCGTTATTCTTCAATAAAAGTCGATGCCCAGGCCTCCTGCATGTGAGCACATGCACAATTGGCATAGAGATGCTTGGCATAAACTCAAGCTACTTATATCATGTTTCTCATGACATTTTCTTTCTGCACAAATACAGTGGACGACTCAAAATTCAAACCCAAGTGAGTTTCTTAGTACATTTGAATCAAATAAAAGGTAAACCAATTATCAATATTTTGATTCATGCGATCAATTATTATTTTTTTTAGATTTATGCAAAATATTCAAGCACCAAAAATTCCAGAAGGGGAAAAAGTCGATTTTGATGTAAGATTAGATTTTTTTTTTAATTATTTATTTATTTATTTATTTATTTATTTATTTATTTATTTTGTATTTGGAGTTTTTTTGGGGGGGTTAAAAATCCTAAATCAGTCTAATAAGTACCAAACCAGGTGCTCTGTGTGTGTGTGTGTGTGTGTGTGTGTGTGTGTGTGTGTGTGTGTGTGTGTGTGTGTGTGTGTGTGTGTGTTTTAGGACATCCACCGTAGCGTTTGGAGAAGGACCTCACTGAGTTGCAGGCCCTGATAGAGGCTCACTTTATCCAGAGAAAGAAGGAGGAAGAGGAGCTCATCGCTTTGGTCAACAGGATTGTGAGTGCTTATAATATTGTCAGGTTTATAATATTTTTGGGACTTAAATAAACAAAATACAGCTTGAACAATTACATAATAATCTTTAAATCAATCAATTGGAAGGTCTGAGGTTCAAGCCCCATTATCAGTAAGCTGCCACTCTTTGGCCCTTGAGCAAGGCCCCTAAACCGCTGTGCTTCAGGCACACTGTAACATACCTACCTTTCTTAACGGTTTCCTACATTACCCACAATGGTGCTTGACTGCCCTCTGTAGGATAGCAGGATATATCCCTACCTAGAGAGTGATGCAGCAGAGCTTTAATGCTTTACTCTATGTGGATCTCTCTCCTCCTCACCTGTAAATACTCTGTCAAAGAAAAGCTACTCAGTACTGAAATTTTTTTTTTTGCTCATACAACCACTATGGATCACTCACTAGCTGAGCCAGCATAACTACTACTACACTACTATGCACAGTTACACTAAATGTCACGATGAACTTGTGCACATTTATTAAAATCTATCACAAAGATTTTACAGTGCATTAATATGTAATGCGAATGCATAATTTTAGATAAAAACAGACAGAAAAATGACTGCAATAAGACAGGCAGGCAATACAAATTGAAACAGCACCTACTGGGCACTTTAAACCTTTTTTTGTATACTGTAGAGGACACTTATTGTCTCCACTGGAAGGTCTCTTTAGGGCATTTTATCCTGTATCCATCTAGGGTCAACCTTTACAGCACTGTATCATGTATTCTAGAGTTTTCTTGCACATTGTGAGCACTTGATCACACTTTCTCTACCCTATAGTGTGCTTATGTGTTGTTTTTTTACTTTGGGGGGCACCTTTAGTTACAGCTTAAGCTTTCTTCTATGTAGGAGAATCTATTAGTGTATGACATCACATATACTCCACAGAAAGTTTACCCTGAAGAGAAATACATCATGGTTTTAATAGGTAGGGGCAGCCTGGAGGGCATTTCATCACATTTTCTCACACATTACAGCACTATTAGGGAATTTTATTACGAAAATTTTATGGCACCCAAGAGGGCATTTTGCACCGCCACTGCCATGACTATGCTACAATGCAATGGGACACTGAACATCACTTTAAAATTGGGAGTGTTTTAGTGTTTGTTTGTTTTTTAAGGAACAAACACTGACTGTTATGCCATACCTTGCAACCTAGGAAATTTTTCTGATATTAAACGGATTTGTCCCATAAGGCTTATTAGAGCACAGAGTCTGAAACGCAACCAGGAATCTTCTAGGATATAAACAGACTCTTTACCTAACACACTGTCTGAGCTGAAAATTTAGTAGGAACTCAGCAGGATCAAAATCTTAAGCCGTAACATTCCTGCAATAGTGCAAACCATGTGCTGTAATGATGATCTGCTTCACATGTAATTGGACACAAAGAACCAGCAATGTGGAAACCTTAGTGTTAATCTCTTTGATGGATTGGAGCCTCATCGGGTGCATTTTCCTGCCTTCCATCCTCTGTTTCCTGAAATTGACTCCCATTATCATCCTGACCAGGATAAATCACTTACTGAGTGGAGTGCTGAACTGGCCTGCCTGCAGTCTAGACCTTTCAGCATTTTAAAAAATATGATGCATCATGAAACAAAAATTACGACAAAGGGCATCCAGAACTGATGAACAGCTAGACTCCTGTATTACACACATATGGGACAACATTCCTCTCCTAATGTATGATCATCAGAAGATGGAAGATGCAAGTGCAGATTTTATTTAAAAAAATAGTAAAGTAAGGGGGAAGTTGTTGAGCTGCCACTCTTGGGCCCTTGAGCAAGGCCCTCAACCTTTTCTTCTCCAGGGGTGCTGTATCATGGCTGACCCAAGCTTCCTTACATTGCTGGGATATGCGAAGAAACTATTTCACTGTGCGTAACAAACATCCAACCAAAATTGTGAAGCAGAAAACAACTATAAACACTGAATATAAAACAGGCAAACTATGAGCAATGCTGTCAAACAGGGGTACAAAAACATCTTCCTACAAAAGGCCAATATTTAAACTTGATTGAGAGCGATAGCTTGAAATAAATGTTGCATGGAGGTAAATGTTCTCACCGAAGAATATTTTGTTCCATAATGATGACAAATGTATTCTTTTAAAACAGCTACTGACTGAAAACTAGACCTACTGCTTTTAAACTAACTTCAGTTACACTTCAGTGTCACCACTGCAATCTCTCTATAAATAGCTGGGATTTTCTGTTGCAAAGCACAAAATACCTGCACCTTGAAGTACATGTACATTAGATTAGAACAAAACTCACTTCACTTATATGTCCTCTACATTTAAGTTAATTTTACTTTTTTTTTCTTTTTTTGTTAAAGTTAAAATAGAAATAAAAATCAATTATTTTTCCTTTTTTTTTCTCATATACCGTATTTTTCGGACTATAAGCCGCTACTTTTTTCCCACGTTTTGAACCCCATGGCTTAAACAACGAAGCGGCTTATTTATGAATTTTTCCTGGGTTTTTCCTGGGTTCACAAACTTCGAGCCAAAAAACTAAACCCCTTTACATTAGACCAATAAAATTTTCGAATGGAAACAAAAAAACGCACCTGTTCTGAGCTGCACGGCATCGGAAGAAAAAACTTTTTTTTTTTTACGCATGACGATGCCAAAAGATAAACTCCTGAGAGAAATAGTTGTGAAAGGAAGGAGGAAGACAGTGAACAATGACTTACTTGGTCGGCTACTGTTTATATACAAGCCGTTGTAATGCGTTGAGTCTGGGTGAAGGGAGAGCTCGCTAACTCCAGTTGCAACAGAAATCATATAAGCACTGACAGGTTTCCAAAACTCGTGCTTTTTTATTTTTCTTGGCAACAGCGTTACGGGTTAGTCAAAGAAACTTAGAAATGAGCATCAGAAAATAATAAGGACATATTCCTCGGTCTCCACACATGCAGTAATATCGGAACAATGCGGCGCCAGGCTATTTCCAAAATACCGCTATGCTTCTAAAGGAAGCGCAACATATTTCACCCGTTACACCGTGTAACAGACACTGTCTTTCATTAAAGCCTGTGTAAAGTTCATTAGTTTCAATGTAGGCTTATATATGGGTGCGCTTTATAGTCCGGAAATATAGTCCGGTATATATATGGCATAGCAGGCCAAACCAAAGGCCACCATGGGTTTTGATTTCTGATTTCTGATTTATATTAACACTATATTTGTCACTGTAATTGTATTGTATTGTATTTTATTGTGTGCGCATGTGTGTGTGTGTGTGTGTGTGTGTGTGTGTGTGTGTGTGTGTGTGTGTGTGTGTGATCAGGACAAACGTCGTACAGAGAGGGCCGAGCAGCAGAGGATCCGAGCAGAGAGAGAAAAAGAACGCCAGGCCAGACTCGCTGTAAGTTACTCCACAGCACTTAGCCTATAAAGAGAGAAAATATATCCTAATCCAACATATAAAATAAACTCAGCACATAGCATTCAAAGAGTTGTTTGTTTGCAGGAGGAGAAAGAAAGAAAGGAGCAAGAGGAACAGAGAAAGAAGCAAGATGATGATGCTAAGAAAAAGAAAGTTCTGACCAACAAGACCCATCAGTATGGAAGCATTCAGCAGAGAGTGAGTAGACTGGAAT
This sequence comes from Silurus meridionalis, assembly GCF_014805685.1. NCBI lineage: Eukaryota > Metazoa > Chordata > Actinopteri > Siluriformes > Siluridae > Silurus > Silurus meridionalis. Next base: position 22,547,878 of record NC_060888.1, on the reverse strand, counting down.
TTATTAAAGGAATAATTCAGCATGGTGGAGTAAAAGTGTAGCATTATATACGCATGTATAATTTACTAGGGATTATTACAGAAGACATTTTCAATGTTCCGGTAGTGAGAAAAGAAAAATTATTTTTTTCAAAATGATTTGAAGTTTCGGGGGCCATGGTTAAAACTCATCAGTTGAAGTTTATATTGTGTGACTATGTGACGTGCATTCAACTAACAACTGGAATTGCTTTGTTAAGGTAAGTGATCCCAGACCTCTGAAGTTTCTGTGCTGTAAGAAAATCCTATAGGGCACAGCATCATGTTTTCCTTACTAGAAAAGCACCATACAGGGCAGTTCCACATGTTTTTCGGGTGGTCTGAAGGGCATTTCATTCCATGTTTGTTCGTCATCACTATGATTTATGTGGATTGGACTAAAAATGTAAGGAATATGCCTTTAATGCTGCTGTGTCTAAAAGTGGCACAAGTGTGTGCACGTATAATGTGCATTAACAACACACTTATGTATAATGAATGATTGTATGTCTATTTTATGGGCAAAAGAATTCGGACACCTGCCTTTTTCCAGCCATATGTGATTCTTTCCCAAACTGCTACCACACAGTTGGAGGCACAGAATTGTACAGGATGTCTTTAAATGCTGTAACATAACATTTTCCCGTTTACTTGAACTACGAGACCCAAACCTGTTCCGATTTCATTTCGAATTTATTTGTGTAGCGCTTCTAACAATGGACATTGTCCCAAAACAGCTTTGCAGAACTAAATAGACTACGAATATAACTTTTACATTGGAAAACTTTCAAAATAAGTTGATCCCTAATGAGGAAGCCAATGGTGACTATGGCAAGGGAAAAACTTCCTGAGATAGTACAAGGATGAACCCTTGGGAGGAACTCTATAAGGAACCCATCCTCATCTGGGTGACACAAAGCCAGCTCCATGAAGATATGCTTTACATAGGTCAGGGTGCAAGATCTTCAGTGGCCTGCTATAGAGCTCTGACCTCAACACCTTTAGTATAAACTGGAACACTGACTGCACCCCAGATCTCCTCATCCCACATCAATACCTGACTTTACTAAAAACAATTGTGACTGAATGACCAAATCTCCACAAGCACACTCCAAAATCTAGTGGAACATCTTCCCAGAAAAGTGGAGATTATTATAACAGCAAATGGGGACAACATTTAGAATGTATCAGGTGTCCAGAAACTTTTGTCCATATAGTATATGTCTTATACATATATGTATTATAATGCCTTTCAGGCCGATGCTCGCAAAGGAGGGAAAAAGCAGACAGAGAGGGAGAAGAAGAAGAAGGCTTTGGCTGACAGACGGAAGCCTCTGAGTGTTGATCATCTCAGTGAGGACAAACTCAAGTACGATATCTATAAATCTAAATGTGTTTCACTGAGAACCAGACTTATACATTCAATAAAAGAGGTCTGAAATGATTTGTAATAATATATTCTCTGTGGAGGGGGAAAGAATGAACAATTATGTGTTAAAATATGAGGCTTCAATCTTTATAATGGAAATGCATTAAAATTCCATTTTTATTCAATCTCTTTTGGTCCTAAGAGCTTGATTTAGCACTGCAGCAGGTGTTGCCATTCACAGTGCAGTTGTGCAGAGAGTAGTACACAGTATGTGGTGCTACATTTACAGATGCAAATAAAGGGTGTTTGTTCCTTCTAATTCCAACACTGTGTGATTTGTGTGTGTGTGTGTGTGTGTGTGTGTGTGTGTGTGTGTGTAGGGATAAAGCCAGTGAGCTGTGGCAGTGGTTGATGGAGCTGGAAGCTGAGAAGTTTGACCTGGCTGAGAAACTCAAACGTCAGAAGTATGATGTAAGAGAAAACACAACGACACTAAAGAAACCATCGAGTACTTAGAAACCTTTGGTTAAAGTCCTGCAGCATGGAGAAGAGCTGGGACTTTTTTGTCAGCTTACTGGTGTTTCTTTTTCTTGCAGATCACTCTACTCCTTGTTCGGGTCCAGGACAGTCAGAGGTAAGAGTTGGGCTTTATTCAGCACTACTTTAAGTTGAAAACAAAAGCACTATAAACAGTTGATAATTTACTTAAAGACTGCTGAAGACTTACTGGAAAATGTTCAGAGGAACAGCTGACACTGCAGACTCCTTCCAAAAATGCTAAGAGATTCACCAGGATGTGGTGATCCAACTGCATTTATAAGCCTAAGCCTAAACATTAAGCCATACTACAAAATAGCTTGTTCTTACCCCTGCTAGGAGGAGCTGGATCATATTAAACTGGACATTTTGTTCTGCAGTGAGGTGTACTTGAAACAAACATCTCCATAGTGACAAGTAGCAAGCTTCACATCGGAAAATTACACATCTGTTCATGTCCCATACAAGGTCCTGCGAACATGTTTCTATGGAAACAAAACTGTATTCATAGGAATGCATTAATAGAAACATATACCTTGAATTGCAACGACTGCTCTTAGAGCTGTTGTAGGAACCGAATTAAAACTTTTAGAAACCTAACAAATGTTTTCTGCCAGCATTTTGACACTAACTGGGAGAATTCACAAGATTTACCTATACCAGATATGTACTGAATCTAAACTTTTCTTGGATTTGAAGTGAAGCAGCATTTGGCAGGAAGCTGTGAATACTGTACACCACCTGTCTTCTCTGTGCACTCCTTCCTTCTCTTTATCTTTCTGCAGCGCAAAAGGACGTGGCAAGGCTGGCAGGAGGAGGTAGAAGTGCTCATGGTTCGAAGATGGATGGAATGAAGATTGTGAACATCATTAAAAATTATGCAACTGAATAGAGAACAACAAAACCTTTAACTGTGTTTAAATTTGGCTTTACAAATAAAGCAGTTTGTTCGAACTTGCCTTGTCAGAACACTGTACAAATATTTCAGGGGAGACACAAGCCCCCAAATGTAAATGACCATCAGTCACACGATGCAGCAATCCATGAACAAGTAACACACAAGAGTCAGATAAATTTACTACTATAAATATACTATAATGGCAAAAATTTGTGGACACCTGACCTTTCCTGCCATATGTGGCACACAATTGTATAGGATGTCTTATAATAAAATTTTGCATTCACGTGAACTTGGAAACCCAAACCATGTGTTCTGCACAATGGGACCTATATGAAGATATGCTTTACATTGTTTGGAGATGATCTTGAGTGACCTGCTATAGAGCCCTGACCTCACAACACTGAACACCTTTGGGGTGAATTGGAACACTGACTGAACCCCAGGCCTCCTCACCTCACCTACATCAGTACCTTACTCTACTAACAACCCTGTGGCTGATATACAAATGTCCACAAGCACACTCCAAAATCTAGTGGAACATCTTCCTAGAAGTGTGAAGGGAATTATAAGAGCAAATTGGGACTCAATTTGGAATACGATACTAAAACAAACAAACAAACAAACAAAAAAAAACATACCATACTTATGACCGGGTGTCTGCAAACTTTTGGCAATATAGTGTATATAATGAAGCGAAGCCCTGCTTCAGGTTTATCTCACGTTTTTAGAGGTTAAAATGAGTATTTAATGAAAAAAGTAGACTGATGTTGCTGGAGGAGGAATTTTCACTGCTTTGTACATTTAAATTGTGTTATGATCTAAAAAACAGTTTTTTGTCAGAAAACATTTTTACTATAGAGACTTTGGATGCTCATTTGAGGTAATGAAATACTAAAACTTAATACTGTACGTACTAGGAAACATGTATACTGTGTGTAACTGGAGTTCCAGATTTTTTAAAACTTTTTCTCTTACTTTATTATATAAAACCAAACCTGAACAGAAAACACGACACACAGCTGCACTTTTAACATAACTAGCTTTAATTGAAGCTACATCTGGGACACATGGTGCTTGGTCACACATGAACATAAGGCGTGCATGTCTGTTTTATTGTATATATAGATAGGATTATTAAAGACACCACTGGAGTGGACATTGTCTGTGTGTGCGGTGTGTGACAAAATGGCACGTGTTGCCCTCAATGTGCTTCAATGAGTCCATGGCGTGTGTGTGAGACATTATCAAACTACTGAGACTCACACACACAACTTACACCAGTGCATTTTCAAGTTGTCCTGTCTAAAATGTCCGGAAGCTGAATGCAGACAGTGGGCAGAGTGAGACAAGGCTGCGGAGCGGGGACAGATCCTCACCACAGGTGCGTCTCCCGGATCTCAGCAATAACCTGACTGGCTTTCTGTAAGGCCTGTGGACACAGACGGAGGGTTTTAAATATACAAATCAGGCATAACATCATGACCACCTGCCTAATATTGTGTTGGTCCCCTTTTGCTGCCAAAACAGTTCTGACCCGTAGAGCATGAACAGCATTAACTTCTTCAGCAATATGAGCTCCAGGAGCTCGTCTGTTGGATCGGACCACACGGACCAGTCTTCACTCCACATGTTCATCAATAAGCCTTGATCATCCATCACCCTGTTATCAGATCAGCCTATTTATTTCTGTTAAGCTGCTTTATGTACATTGTACAGGAAAATACAATTGTAATTGTTTGCCCAATGCAGTTAAATTTTAAATCAATTCCATGGGCTGTGGAAGCACACTTAATTTTTTATTTTGCTTGGTGTTCTAATTAATAAATGTAAAATCACCCACAAAGTTAACTGGACAGATTTCTGTGGCTGAAGCATTCATCATATAATCTATCAGGGATGGTAAGATTTTTGAATTTGCATCGGCATAAAGGTAAACGATGCGATTTGTCGAATTTAAAAGTGTCTATTGAATACAAGTTGGCATTTGTATCTCGCTGCATCATTTTAACATATTTGCAACGATAAAAACATTTATTTAAATGTTGGAAGTGAAATTTAAAGTTAATTATGATATACTACAAGATTACGCATAGAACACCACACGTTTTACACACACACACACACACACACACACACACACAATTATTATATAAATTTTATTTATTTAGAAAGTGACCAATAACTTGTCCAGTGTTTTATATATAGCGGATTGATTTCTCCTCACCAAACTGCGCATTCTTTCAGCAACATACGCGAATATGATGCATCACGGCACTACAGAAACTGAAGCGTGTCATGAGAGTCACATAGTATATAGATTAACATGGCAGAGGTAGAGCTGCATCTTTCTGCAGCGCCCCATCCCTATCCTCTAAAAACCTACATGCCAGACCAAGTTTTGCAACCCATTTGGTTCCATGTAGTAACTAATGTGGTGGTGGTGATGCTGTGCACTTGCCTGCAGCATGTCTGCAGCCTCCTTGCGACGCTGTGCCATGTCCTCTGACTCAGTGAGTAGATCATCCAGCAGGCCGGATTTATACAGCTGCCCTACCAGCTCACTCTGCAGACTGTCCTTCACATGGTTCACCAGAAAGTGCATCACTGCCTTTGGCACACTAAAGAACACAGTGTGGACACACAAGATGTACTTGTAATGTTAGTTCTAAACAGTTAGAATATAAAACATTTAAATGAACGAAATCTCTCATGTTTAATTATTTTTTATTGGAATTACTCCTTATTTCTGATTGGACTTGAAAAAAGACCAATTCAAGCTCTTTCACAAATGCATGAAAAATGGACAAATGTAAAATAATAGATTTCAGAGACTTCTCTGAAAAATCCAAACTTAAATTATATGGAAATTTAGTGCTGAATAATAAAATACTGTATTACTCAATATGCGGCAGATTTAATTGCATCATGAAACATAAGAGCCAATCATCGCCCAATATGCAAATGCAGACCATTTAATGCTGCTTAACCAGGAAATATTTATACAGTATATTGGGGTCATTTTTAAGTCTGTTGCAATAATAACTTTTCGATTAATTTTTGAGAAATATGCAGTTATGCAGTGAGCCTGCAGGATTTCTGTTCTGATACAGTGAAGTGATAATGCAGCCAGGGGTCCGCTACCTGTCCTGTATGTTCTTGCGTACGATGAGAAAGTAGGACTTAATGAGCCTCTCGATGACCTCGCAGTCCCTCTGCTCACGAGCCGAGAGTTTCCTGGATACCGGTACGGGCTGGCAAAGGTACAGCACAAGCACAAATTGTTACTAATGAGTGCTGGCAAGCAGCTAAATAAACCACACACACATTTGGATGGTGCTCAAATTAGATTAAAAATTAATCTCTCTTTTACACATTAAATTACTTAATCCAGTGCTGTTCAAGCTGGAACGCTGGAGCTTCTAGAGTAAATATGCAGTGTGGGTGGTTTCAGTGCAGTAGTGTGATTAGTGGTGTGTAGTGTGTATAGACGCACCACATCCAGTAGGTTGACTGCGTGGCCTTTATGCGGGCTGGCTGGAAGACCTAGCTGCTTAAATTTATCATCCAGCTGAGCCTCTTCTCCTTTTTTCAGCATACCTCTCCAGGTCCCTGTGCCTGTTTCCTGATCACCCTGTGCACTGGCACCCTACACACACAAATTTCAATTGCACTACTTACAATGAGAAGGTGCTCAAATATCAGCTGCTAAATATTTTCAGTTTTAAAAATGCCCAAAAATGGATTGGGGTTTGCAGCTGAAATATAAGATGCTGAACACTTGTACTGATTTGGTTTCCATTTCTTAATATTATATTTAACTACAATTGAAACTCCAGTCTTAATAGTGGTTACAAATAGGAAGCTCCACCTGCTCATGTGTTGCCAGATCAGCAGAGATCCCATCATGACTAGTTTATTTGAATGGCCTTGGGCTGAAAACTAATTGTGAGGTCATAAATTGGGGCTGCTTCATTAACTGGATCGTGTGTGCAATCTGGCAACCCCAAAACACAGAGCAAGGGAACCTTTTTCATGCATGCAGTATAGTTTCACATTTTCAAGCACTAGCCAATCAGCAGCCCTCATGCAGAAACACTGAGTTTCCACCATGTTTTTTCCAGATGTCTTTCATTTAAAAGCATGATCAAGGTAAATGAATGCATTTATGCAATAAAAAAGGTTTACACAAATATCTGGCATCTGACACAGAATCATTATTATTTTTTACATTTGGAAGCATTATTATTTTCAGAGTGTGGCTGCCTGAGGGCCTCTAATTAAACCCATGCAAAAAAACAGGATAGACAGAACAAAAAAAAAACATACTTTTTCCATAAATCTTGAGCAAGCAATGTGGACACTCTGGCACAGTCTCAACTGAGACAATGAATCCAACACTTCTACAAGACAACATTTCCTTACAGCTCTTCAAAGCAACCCAAATTAAACTGACTATAAAAACAGGAGTCTGTGGTCTCAAAAGACATATGATGCTGTACATCTCTACATATGTTTGCTCTCATGAAAATACAAAAACTATTAAAAGTATATAAAACCAAAATTCTGTCTCTTAGAAGCTCGCTGCTGACCGTCATTTGTCTGCATCACAGAGGCTCCAAGAACTCTCCTAAAGAAACTAACAGCATGCAAAAACACATCATACCTAAAAAAAAAAAAAAATTACACAAATATGGACATTCTCTTATAAGGACAACAAGAAAATACTCTAACAAGACTTTCCAGAAAACAAACTAAGGAATCATGTGAGTCAGTCCAGTACAGTACTGGGGATATTAGACCCATGCCATGTGCACACAACCATCGTGTGCCACACACCTTGGAGACATCACCCTCAGCTGAGATCTGATCGCTGGGGAGAAGACACTGGCCACCAGGACCCTTTAAAGTCTACACAGAGAAAGCAAGATGAGGAGTGCTACACAGCTAATCAGAATCAGGCCTTCAATAGCCATTTGTGTCTGTTAGTGCACAGAGCAAAAGAGGAACATTAGGAATAGAAATAGTGAAGAAGAGAAAATATACATTTAAAACCCTACCTTGTCTCTTGGTACCGCCGAGGGGAGGTCTCTCATTCTGTTACGCCTCTGCTCCTGCACACATTGTATAGTATATTTATGTTTCAGGGTTTCTGAAGGTTTTTACCAAGTCAAATAGAAGACTTTTTAAGACCTTTTTAAGCCAAGTATCAGTAAACCTGCACTTCCCCATAGCTGGAAAATGAAATCTTTTACATTTGTGATACAATCGAAGAGAGAGTCACGTCAACAACAGAAAGCTGATTTGCTGTTGCTTGTTGGTCTCATTTGTAGGACAGGAAATTATGTTTGGACTGGTGAAAGAATGAACTACATGACTACGGAACCCCAAAAATAAATAAATGAATGAATAAATAAATAAATAAATATATATAATCATTTTTGGTGCTGTGGGAGCATTTCAATGAGTATTAGAGGTGGTGTTACATGGACGTCAGAAAATGAAGACCTGTTTAAAAACAGTGAATTAAGGCTTTTTAAGGCCTAAAATTTAGATTTTTAGATATTAGACTTTTTCAGAGCCCTGCACATTTTATTTGTCAAATACACAAACACACACAGTACTTTGTGCAGCAAAATGTGTTTAAAATATCAAACAGCATTTTGCTCCCGAATTGTTCATTTTCAGGCTGCCAACTGATTAGAAAATGAAATTATAATGATGGGTCCCTTTTAAAAACTTAAATCACACTAACCCCGCACAAATACAGCTTTATATATGATATATGATCACAGTAGTTTCACAAGAATGATGTTTTTAAAGCAGAAGCAGTCAAATGATCACCTCTATGTTGTTGTTCATGAGTCCACAGGCATCAGCAAAATCTGGATGTTTGGTATTGATGTACGCCAACTCGATCGCTACCAAGTTGTGAACCTGAAAGAGAATTGCATCCTGAGTGCCACACAAATTCAGCCCATGTACAGTGATGGCAGAATGAATGAACAAAAATGAGTCGTACCATCTCATTAGTAACAGGAAGTCTTTTCCTCAGGAGAGACGTAACTACTTCTACTATGGCATCGTGAAGCTTGGGAAAGCGCAACAGCTCCTGAGAACCCACAAGTATCACACTGTGTTGTCCATGCAAAAGTTTATAGACAGACAAGTTGTCAACTTAGTGACCGATGTGTCCAATTAGCAGCTTAACTCCAGACACAAAAGAAAAGATGAACCTGGGTGCTGTAGTTGCTGCAGTGCTGGATGATTCGCTGCATTTCTTCATGCACAAGTTCCACGCACCGCAGACTGGGCTCCTCCAAACGCTTCACCTGTCTCTTCACCAGCAGCTCAAACGACACCTCGGGCACAAACAGAGCAGGACGTGGACCCTGCAAAACACACACAAGTGCTACATCACCCTACTGTCCACACAAAAACCTCCAATGCACAGTACAATACCCAGCATTATAACACACTGATCCAACAGTAAGCCAGATTCTATACAGGTTCTGTACCAGAACAAATAATACATTATACAATGAAAAGCGCATTTCAGGTAATTGTGAACTTTTCAAATAATATCCTTGATCAAATAATATTCTTGATACCTATAATACATAAAAATATGCTAAACTCCACCTTAAAACAAGAGATTTAATAGTTTTAATATAGAATAGAAAAATCACCGTGGCATTTCTGATGGCTGTGAGCACATCTATGGTCGTAAGTCCACCAAGAGGATCGACCGACTCCAGCGTCCTACCAAACGTTTCATGAAAAATATAGCAAATCCTGGCACCACCACACCTAAAGAAGCAGCAAAGGATTAGCAGGTGCTTAGAGGCTTGGAAAACCCTGAAAGTCAGTTGAACATTAAAGTATGTCTGTTCATTTCTAAAGAAAAAAACTGACGCACAGTTCGGCAGTCTCAATGTATTTGGCTGTTCCTTCGATAGTGTTGCAGTACTCTGCAGCGAACTTGGTGATGAGCTGCAGCAGGGTGGCGCTCTTGTCCTCCACAGGCTCTCCGTAGCTGCTGAGCAGAGACTGGTACTGAGCGGCAAGGACGTTGATGCGTGTCTTCAGCTCAGGCAGACAATCCCGAATGTGGTGCATCAATAACCTGAGACAAAGATGATAAAGGTGCAGCAATGGTGAAAACACTTTATTGGTAAATAAACAAATTAAAGCAGCAGTTTGTAATTTTCGAGCTCTCTGCTGTCTGAAAGGCAAAATGTATGCGTGCGAATTACTTTCTCTAAAATGACCCTCCACCGGTTGTTGAATATGTATACATTGTAAGTTGCCTTTCGAAAATTTTAGTTTACCCAAGGGTTGTATTCACACTCGCCCTGAAAATTAAATATGTGCACACAACCATGACTGATTTGGGCAAATTTTCATAAGCTCACTTTTTTATTTTTCATTTTCTTCCTTTAGCATCAACATGGCACAGAACACTTTCTGGGTATAAGCCATGTCACTGTATCCAGAGATTCCGCCAGCTCCAGTTATGTCCCAAACCTTCAAAGAGAAGATGGCAAGGATCCCAAGCCATCTATAGATGTTCCAGCAACAGTTGGATCCCACTTCATGAACATTTTGGACATTGGGCTTTAAAAATAAACAACCTCTTAATCAATAGTCGAAATAAAATTCTAGATATGCTGTTTCTCCTTCATCGGACATTTAAAGGCTCTGGCATGGAGGAGTTCCACAAATCCAACTGACTGTATAACACTGCAGAAAAGACATGACCCATAATCTCACACTCCGGCGCTCATGATATTTCTCACTCTCCGGTGTTTGTTTTTTTCCTCATACCGTCAAAGGAAGTTTTTCCTTGCCACTCTCAGAAATACACATAATTCGCTTATATTGAAATCTTTGTTTTATACATTTTATAAAGCTGCTTTGGGACAATATTCATTATGAAAAGCACTACAGAAATAAAATTTAACTAAATTGAATTGTTTAGGAATGACCATTTTCAGTCACCACAAAACACAAGCACAGCATGTAATGAGATAAGCTGAACCGATCACGTTACTCTGTGTACAGTGATAAGACTAAAAGCTTCCACGCCTGATATGAATGCACATTCTTTAAATGACTTCAGGTTTCATGCCACCACAAGTACTGAACATCCAAAGACTTGATGTGATGTAAAAAGCCAACACTGGCTTCTATACAGGCAAACTAAACAAGCCACTACACCGAATGGCCCAATCACATAGAAACAAAATGTTTTTACACCAGGAACCACCTTTATAGCACAATGTACTCACAATAACCAAAAGGTGTTCCAAAGGTTCGTATATGGACAATATTCCTCTAAGTTTTATACACTTTATATTCAATTTAATTCTATTTGTATAGAGCTTTTAACAATGAACTTTGTCCCAAAACAGCTTTACAGAACTAAATAAACAGTTCACGAATATATGTTTAAAATATATAACTCGGTCCATATCCCTAATGAGCAAGCCGATGGAGACACGTTTGTATATAAATGTATTTTATTGTAGGACGCTCAGAATTCAGTCCGACTCTAAGGAGCATTGTGTGTCTGATGTTTTTGCTAAAAGAAACACACTTTTTTTTTTTTTTAACACAAATCTTTCATTATTATAGGTCTAGAAATACAAACTGCATCTTTAAAAGAAAATGTAATGAATTCATTTTATAGAATGGTACCTATTTAATGTTCTGGCCAGGTATTTGGTTCCATTTCTGTTAGCTAAGGAAGGATACTTCTTCTGGAGGAAGGCATACTCGTCCCGGATCGCATCAGCCACTGATTTCTTGTTATTAATATCGAGCTGACTCCTGGTTTCATCAGTAGTGAAATAAATACACAGGAAAAAGACAAAGAAAGCAGAGTATTAGGCATCATTACTAAATCAAATTGTCAGAAATTATCAAAGCTCTCGTTTTTTTTTTTTTTTATCACCTATTGACGACTCCTATGAGTCCCAGTTTAACAGGAATGACTCTGCCCATGAGCACATCCATGGCATCTGTGCCAGCATCCATCAGATCCAGTTTTGTCACCACTGCCAGTGTCCTTCGACCTAATTATGACAAGACGCAGTGCACAAGACTGAGATGCCACCTAGCGAAAAGGAGAACGAAAAAAAGGTATTTGGCTAACAGACTGACCGTCGGGATCAACCTCACGAGCCACTTTGAGAGCCTCAGACGTGGCCATGTCTGTGTTGGCGGCTGTAACGGCTAATATGATGCAGTTTGGGTTGCTGATGTACTGCAGGATCAGCTCACGGATTTGGACCTCAATGTCTTTGGGCTGGTCACCAACAGGAACCTGGAAATAAACACACAGCAATTGACAGGTCATTCCAAAAGCTTCATGATCAGGTTATGGTGATGATGTACTGAAAACCCGAGAGACCTTTGTGATACCGGGCAGGTCCACCAAAGTGAGGTTCACCACATGAGGAGAAAAGATCTTTAGGTGGATCGGCTCACTGCTGATGCCCTGATGAAAGTATAAAGAACATCAGCAGAACATCTACAAGGATTACTCAACTATAAAGCCGTGTGTAAATGTGTTTATTAGTTTCGGATGGTGATATGCTTACCTTGTTATTGCCAGAAATTCGCTCCGTTTCAGCTTCAATTTCTTGCCTGATCTCATCAAAATCTGTGTAGATCTTAAAAACAAGAAGTTTTATACTGTTGCAGAATGAAAGAAAAAACATCAGGTATATACTACTTTTTTAAAAATCTATTTTATCCTTAAATCTCAGAAAATTTTATTTTAGTCCCTACATAATATAAAACAATGCTATATAGATCGTATCCTGCACCATCATGCCCAGCTCTCTAAGATTTGTAAGCGGTTTGTAACGTTTCAAGCCCTGTTCTGCATTTAAGATGATTTGCAACTGCAATGAAAGCAGTGTCTAGCCTTTCTTCTCCTCCACCATTGTCAAACAAAAACTTGGACAGAAGCATTAAATAAAGCACTCAGGCAGAAATACTGCATGGCAACATTGGTTGTTTTAGGACTAAAAATAGGGAAACTTATAATAACTCCTAATTTAAAGTTTAAACACATTAGCATGCAGACTGATTTACATTGAATAGAAAACTACTGATAAAATGCGCTCATTTTCGTATTTCAATCGGCTTCTTTCTAGTGTGCTTCCTGTGGCATAGGCCCATAATTAATTCATTTGGAAAAATGATAAAATTACTATTTAAATAATTATACTAATAAACAAAATAAACCCTTTTCCAGACATTTTCATAGACTACAATGTGAAATAGCTTGCAAAAGCATGTTAACCATTTACAGTATATACACCCGGTGTCTCAAAGATGCATTAAAAGCATCAATAAATCAACATATTAATGTTTTTGTCATACCTATAAATACAAATACAAACATTTCAATATCTGAGTCACTGACCACAACAAAAACTACAGATTATAGAATAAGGTATCGTGTTAAAATAGGTATTTACTAAACTGTTTAACTGATGACATTGAAGTGCAGAAACAGACCTTGTTTTTGGTGTGTAGGAATTTACCCCATTCTTCTCCATCTACACCTGAAAGCACAGAGTGAAAGAGTAAAATGTGACAAAGATGTTGAAAATAAACTTTAGTCCAAGTCTTGAGCCTGGTTTTAAGGTTTTCTGTAATCTAAAGTAATTCATTATATCTAAATTAACCAGCAGCTCTTAAACTGAATCACTTGTATTAAAGATGCAGAGTCAACCACTGTGCAGAGGACACAGAGGCCACACAGCAAGATTTTTTTACATTAAAAAAAAAATGGTGTTTTATTTAAAAAATAAAATAAATAATAATAATAAAAAAAATCACCTATGCCAATTTCAACATTTCTGTCAATTATTTTCTATGCAATAATTTACACTCGTACTGACTGCATTATGGTGAGTTACATATGTAATAATCAAAGTAATAATTAAATCATATAATAGTAATATAATATGCATGTTATTGTGGTTCATGATGCAAAAAGTTTGGGGACTGCTGATGTAGAGCATAAGAAAATCACCCATATGGACATACAGTAAAGCCGTATAATCTGTTTCAGAGGTCACTTAAAACAAAACAAACCAAAAAAATGTAAGCAATATGTCAAAGACTCAAATCAGGTAAATACAATCATGTGAAGCCCAAGCACTTCATTCTATCATACGCTGTCTGCTTAAAGGAGCAGTTTGTCACTTTAGCTGCCCTTTTTCCTTTAGAGCTCCTATTCAAATAAAATGACATCATCCTTTCGACTTGCTTGACCTGATCAGGTGTTCCCAAAAAGAGCCGAGCTAATTTCAGGGCTTGAAAACATGTAAAGAGAAACCTGAAACAAAGTGATGAGCCACATCCACTGCACTGTAATAATAAAGAGAAAATATAACAAACTGCTCCTTTTGTGCTCAGACACAAATATTAGCATGTAGACACTAGCAAGCAACAAACTAGCAGGTGGTCATGCGCTGGCTGTGTACAACACAAAGCATGATATATGCACAAACACTATATAGACAAAAGTATTGGGACACCTGACTTTTCCAGCCATATGGGTTCAACTGTTACCACAAAGTTGGAGACTGTATAGGATGTCTTTAGGTGCGATATTTTGCAATTTTTCCTTCAGTCGAACTAGGAAAGCCAAACCCGTGCCAGCATGACAGGTTTGCACAAAGTCTTTACATGGGTTGGACTGTAAGCCTGTGGTGGCCTGCTATAGAGCTCTGACCTCATCCATATACATCACTGTGCCAGCGGTGAGCGAGAGGAGGGTGGAGCCAGACAGAACGAGCAGTAAGAAACACCTGCAGCTGATGAGACTAATCAGTGCGCTCTGTTTCAGTCCAGCAATGCCAATAAAGAGGAGAGAGACACTAGCCATAGAGAAAGAGCCACAAAGCGGAGACGGGCAGAAGGGTCACCGAACAGCACCTGAGCGAGGCCAGCGGCAGTGAAAGATGTGCCTGCCGGCAAGTGCATTTGGACGGACGCCAGGGAAAGGCTTGCCTGTCCGTGAGTGAGACGGGTGGATGCCGGAGAAATGGGAGCCGATCCTAGAGTGAGACAACCGGACGCCGAAGGAAGGGGAGCCGATCCGAGAGTGAGACAAGCGGACGGCCGGAGGAAGGGGAGCTGATCCGAGAGTGAGACAAGCGGACGCCGGAGGAAGGGGAGACGATCCGAGAGTGAGACAAGCGAGCGCCGGAGGAAGGGGAGACGATCCGAGAGTGAGACAAGCGGACGCCGGAGGAAGGGGAGACGATCCGAGAGCGAGACAAGCGGACGCCGGAGGAAGGCGAGCCGAAAAATAAAGAAAGCTCTGCTTGGTTAACTTTTCCTGTCTCTTTCCTCCAGTGTGGAACTAGTGAGTGTGCTACAATCACCTTTGGGATGAATTGGAACACTGACTGCACCCCAGGCCACCACTTTTTACTAACACCCCTGTACCTGAATGAGCACAAACCTCCACAAGCTCACCACACTCCAAAATGTAGTGGAACATCTTCCCAGAAGAGTGAAGGTTACTATAACAGCAAATGGGGACTATATGTCGAATGGGATGTTTAAAAATCATACAAGAATCTTATAGTCAGGTGTCCACAAACCATGATGTCCATATAGTGTATATCTGTTCTACAGAATATATCTACAGAACAGTCAGGACAGCACACACCCATGGGTGTTCCAGCTGCTGCAACATGAGCGACTGGTTACTTGCTAGTGCTAAGGTATGGGGAACAAAAGGGATGCTCTCCTAGTGACAGGAAATTATTTATATGAAATAATAATAAAAATGTGTTTATTTATGATTCACAGCATAAAGAAAGGCTTTATTTTAGGACTATTCTGACATCTGTTAGTCCGGATTATTTAAAACCACTAGACCAGGGGTGCACACACTTTCTCAGCATGCGAGCTACTTATAAAATGACCAAGTCAAAATGATCTACCTACTATAAAAATGCATAAATAAATATATATATTTTTTTATCTACCCACACTACCTTTGAGATCGACCGGTAGATCGTGATCGGTGTATTGGGCACCCCTGCGCTAGACTAACACTTCAGCTTGCAAACAATAATCATAAAAGGCAAAAAAGCAGTACAAAGACGAAAACCAAATGAAATACGGGGAGCTGCTCGACACAAACAGGAGCACAAGCAACAAGGGAAAGGAGACCTTTATAAAGGCGTCCATTTTTCCAGGAATTGGGGTCTGTGGTTAAAGAGAGACGACAAAAAGAACAGGGTTAGCCCAAGACATTTGTTATCTCCACATAGCACATAGCAATGCTGTCTCTAGAGGCTGTAGCACATGGGCTAGTGACCTGAATGCCGACACGTGCAGCGCTCCGAATCTCCTGTTTGAATCTTCAGGGACAAATCGGTGAGGTGCGCTTTTCTTGAAGAGCTTTACTTCCAGAATCAAAAGCTGCCCTAAATATTTATGGTACAGGAGCCACTCTGCATGTTCACGACAAATAAAAAGCTGAGAGTGGTTCAGGAACTGTTCTTAATTCTTGTCTAAAGAAAAAGTGCATGCCAGTCTTACTGTTGTGACAAGATCATTCTTATAAAGACTGGCCAAACCTGAACCGTGCTTCCTCTCAAACACTCCTTATTGTTGTGTGCGTGTGTAAGGACGAAAGTGTGTGTGGGGACGTGTGTGTACCGTTCTCCTCACTCGTCTTTCTCCGGTCCTCTGGGTCCACGTTTACCAGCTGTAGAATGAGCGGCCTGCGTGTCACGATGCCAGTGCCGCGAGGCAAAAGGTCTCTGCCAACCAGACTCTCCAACACGGAGCTTTTCCCACTGCTCTGTTAAGAGAGAAAAGTCACTACCATATTATCAACACTTCCATTTCCATTCAGCTTTTCAGTAGCTATGTTAAGAAGGGGTGTAACTTTTTCGGCTCAGGGATTTTCAGCTTTCATACCGCATACAATTTTTTTTTTTATTTAAGAACATAGTAAAAATCCCTCATGAGTTCCCTCATGAATGCATTTAGTGCCGGACCGCAAGTTTTTTTAAGACTCTCGCACTTCCAGCGCCTTTTTTCACCATTAATAAACATACACAACAATGCAAGGGGTATTTATTAAATAATGACGTAAAATAAAATACAAAAAAATTAATTTTGCACAGTGTCACTGTGGCTTTTCACTCCATACAGGAAATACGATTTTTTTTCCCCCGTGCGTTGTTTCGCCTTTTTACGGCTGTCTAGTGAAAGGGATTCTTCAGCATTTGATGTACAGCTGCAAGAATCTTTCTTTAAAAAAAAAAAAAAAAATCCTGACATTTCCACATGTTGAGGGAGTGAATGGATGAAGGATGAAAGAAATTAAGTTTCATTTGTTAAAGTATGAAGAAATGTGAAGAATATTTACATAGAACATACCTTTAGAAAATTAACTATTAAAAGGTAAAACACACACAAATATATATCTGTATTATCCAAACACGGTCTAACAAATTCAAAATATTGAATGTAATTTTTCCATTTATTAAATTATATTTAATCAATTCATTTTGTGCCAATTTAATCAATTACTCAATTAAATCAATATAATTTAAAAAAAAGGTGTATTTGATTTATACAAAAGTATGTGTATATATTCATCAAATATTATTATATACAGTATATTATTTAACCAAGCAGGCAATTTATTTAAAATTGTTTTAAAAAATATAAATGTTGTTCACAATTTTATGTTTTGCATTTCTTTCTCCTAACTGTACCGAAATAAAACCGAACCGTGAACGTACCGAACCTGATTATTGTGTACCGTTAAACCCCTAAAGTTGAACGTTCACTGATTGCACCAATCACACTCGAGCGCTGAGCAAAACAATCAGACCAATCAGCTCCGATATTTAGCTCTTGCTTCACGTTTGCCAAGAGAGACAATGCGGTGGCACTTTCTTCCTGTAATCTGCCCGTCTCTGTGGACGCAAACACTTTCCAATGTTTTACTTTCATATCACTAACTTTCACAACATGAGTTCATGACAACCAGGAATTCGGAAGCTTTCAACTAGAAGTCCTACTTCTCAGATTAAAGTGTTGCTGTCTGAGGTCAGAATTAAAATACTCACTATAAAAAATTGGAAATAAGGATTTGCTCAAGCAGTTTGCTTCAAAAATATTCTTGCAGGAAGCTAAGGAAATATTACAACAAGTGACACAACAGAAAAGCGTTCGTTTTATCGTCCAAATAGATCTATGCAAGTTCAAATGCCGATGATGCCAGAATAATATGTGAGCCTGCGCCGACAGCCTCAGAGGAAGCATGTGACAGTTTTCGCTTGGGATCTCCCTGGTTGGTGGCTGCTGTGTGATGTGGAAAAGTGCCTTAAATATCCATGACAGAATTTTGCACTAAAACATGGGAAAGACTAAAAATGAAAAGAAAGAAAGAAACTTTTACTTGTCACATAAATTCTTTAATCTTGTTTGCCGTCAGCCATGATACAGCACCTGGGGTAAAGAAGCTTGAAAGCCATGCACAAGGGCACAAATGTTGCAGCTTGGTGATCCTGGGCTTGAACAGCTTTTCTGTCGGATCGTTCCTCCTTGTTTAGGAATGCAGCACTGTACACCTACACTGCAGTGTGTTTCCACTCCATCCATCAGTTCAATCGTTTGCATTTTCCTTCCTGAGACAGAACTGTCCCCTAGTGGTGTCAGATTCACCCTCACTCAGCACATTATCGCCACGATCTCCATCTACATTTGTGACATTTAGCAGACGACCTTGTCCAGAGTGACGTACAAGATGCTTCGAGGCTCTATCAAAGAATCAATCTACACTGGTACTTTAGATTATAAACATCACAAACATTTCAATATGAAGACGTCAAATGTATTTCAGGGAGGACTTTCTCTTTCACTGAAGAAGACAGAGCTGACACCCTGATCACTGTCATTACATTTTTGTTTTTTTCTTCTCAATTATATTTCTCTCCCTGTTGCCCCTCCTCTCTCTCTCTCTCTCTCTCTCTCTCTCTCTCTCTCTCTCTCCAGTCTTCATGTCCATTTCTTCAATTTTCAGATTTGACTAATCCAACCACACACCTCACCTCTGGATGGAGTTCTCTTCAACTCGAGACACTCTGTGCAGCTGAGGACGGTTCCACATGAACAGCATAACGATCAACAAAGTTCTAGGAACTATGAGAATAGATTTGGACTGTAATTTATATCAACAGTTTGCTACAAACGGCTTTATTACCACAATTTGCATGAACAGTTCTGCATTTAAGCACCCGTCTGAACAGTACACCTCAACAATGATGTAATGAGTGTAACATCTGTAATGAATGGATTATCTGCGATCAAACGAACGAGGGTCCCCTTGGAGTCCTCTAAAGGTTAATTCCACATACCATCTCAGGGAAGTTTTTATTTATGTTTATATAAATGTGTGTGTGGTGTGTGTGTGTGTGTATTGGTCCCCCTTTTGCTGCCCAAAACTTGCATCAGTGAACCTCGGCCGCCCATGACCCTGTCGCCGGTTCACCACTGTTCCTTGACCACTTTTGATAAAAACTGACCACCGCAGACCAGGAACGTCCCACAAGAGCTGTCTTTTTCTATATGCTCGGATTCTGTCAACTTGCCATCACAATTTGTGAAACTCGCTCAAATCCTTACGCTTGCCCATTTTTCCTGCTTTTAACACATCAACTTCGAGGACAAAATGTTCACTTGCTGCCATAATATATCCCACCCACTAACAGGTGCCATGATGAGAGATCATCAGTGTTATTTGCTTCACTGCTCATAATGTTATGAGTATATATAGAGGCTGGTGGCCTAAGTGAAGATGGGCCAAATCTAGAGACTGTGTGTGTGTGTGTGTGTGTGTGTGTGTGTGTGTGTGTGTGTGTGATTTTCACTTAGGCCACCAGCCTGACCTAGACCTTGTGATGTTCCCCAAACGTTCACTTATTAATACCAGCTACAATCACACTATTCACACTCGCTGTAACAGTCATTCTACACAGCTTAGCTAACTTAGCTAGCTGCTTATCTTACAATTATATATAAAGGTTCCACTGAGTACTTGCTTAGTGAAAAGAAACAAAAAAAATGCAATTTCCAGTTTTGCTATTTTTATGTCTCAGAAATTCCTTACTGCTCGCTAGCTAGTTAGCGCCACCGCTAGCCGCAACGACGGAGAAAAAAGCAGCGCGCTACCTGCGTCCCGACCACAGCGATCTGCGGCAGCTGAATGATATCCGCGCCCACGGTGTTAAACACATCCTGGAGCTTGTTAATGACAGGAATAAGAGCCTCCATTGCTTTGGATAATCGCTCGGCGTCCGAACGTAGGAAGCTGCGAATGAACCGCGCTATTAAACACGGCACAAAGTCATCCGAACGTCCCTCACGCAGCCACAATTAGCAAGCGTCTATGACAGTTGCTGGCGCATGCGCGACGAAGCTCCTCGCGGAAGATATCGGGACTTTGAGTTTTCGAAGCAGGAGCGCGCAACGACAGGCGAAGCGTCAAGAAACTACATTTCCGGCTTTTCTGATTGGCTATTTGAAGCGAATTTTCTATGTATATCCTCAATGTTGATAGAAATGAACAGTTTTGCACACTTCTTGGAATTATCTTACTCTTATGAGACAGTCAACTGGAATGTTTTTTGTTTTCCAACAAGCTTGATGAGTTCCCAGAGGTGTTGAGTGCTCGTTGCCTGCTTTTCCTTCACTCTCCGGTTCAAAACATCTGTGTTTGGGGTCATTGCCTTGTTGGAAAACAAAGGATGGTCCCACTAAGTTGCAAACCAGATGGGATGGCATGTTGCTGCAACATGCTGTTGTAGCCATGCTGGTTAAGTGCCCTCATTAATAAATCATCATCAGCAAATCACCCCACTCACAGTCTCCTTCGAACAGTGGATGTTAAAATGTCTGCCACTTAAACTCCTATAATTATTTATGTAAATTTATGCGGCTGTTAATTCTAATAAACCTATCCGCTGCAGCAGAGGTAGCTCTTGGTCTTCCTTTCCTTCAGACAGTTCTCATGAGAGCCTGGTTCCTCATAGCGTTTGATGGTTTTGGAGACTACACTTGGGATATATTTAAAGTTCTTGAGATTTTTTTGGATTAACTAACCTTCATTTCACAATGTAATGGTGAACTGTCCTTTCTCTTGATGCAACTGAGTGTTTCTTGCCATAATATGGATTTGTACAGTAGCTGTATTTTTTCCCTTTAACTTACCAATGGTGCCACTGTAAGAAGGACATTACTTATAATCACACACTCCAGTGCTCATGAAATTAGCTCTCACTCTCCAGTGCTCTGTATTGTTTAAAGATCTATAATCACATTTTTGATGTAACCCAAATGAGGATGGGTTCCCCTTTTGAGTCTGGTTCCACTCATGGTTTCTTCCTCATAACATCTAAGGGAGTTTTTCCTTGCCACAGTCACCATGGCTACTCATCAGGGATAAAGACACATCATTCACCTTAACTCTTAAATACTGTAAAGCTGCTTTGAGACAATGTCTGTAGTGTAAAGCGCTATAGAAATAAACTTGACTTGCCACAACTTTAACAAATAGTAAGAAATTCACATAATCAGAATTAAATTAGACAAATAACTTTACACATTTTATTCCACTCAAGAATTTAGCATAGCTTTGAATAAAGACATTCATATATATTTATATTCATATTCAGATATTTATGCTCTATCCATAGGATTTATGTAAGTGCTTGATAAGTCGACTCAAAAGTTCAGCGAGTAACAGTGATATGAACGGTACAGCTGGCTTTAACATATTGCACAAAAACAAAACAAATCGACATGAAACTTTCAGGTAACAGGTGATCGAATAGCATGACTGAGTACCACAGTAGGTGTAATTGAGGGTTTACATGCATATTAGGGAATTTTTTCAGCCTGACGCTGCATCCTGTTTTTGAGGACGTTCTTCACATTTTTGTTGCGAGCGACATTGTCATTCCTAATCTCGTTCTCCTTGACGGGTTTTCCAAACAATGATTAGGTTTGCTCCAATATTTGACCATTCCTATGAGTTATCTTGTAGGATGTTTAAGCCTTAACCACTCACTTTTACATTTCTATTTAAATTTAGGATCATTTTACAATTAACCATGAACATAACCACATTGTAATAATCTTCTAGGCGTGGAACAGGCTTGGATAAATTAAACATCCAAGCCAGATAGAGACAATGTCTTTTACATCTGATGTGAAAACAGCACACAATGTCTTAAAGCAAACAATTTGGCGAATGATTATTATGATGCCAAAGAACACGTGATCAAAAACTCATTCATTTCCCTTCGTCCGTATTAACAAAGTTACCCATCTAACTATCTTGCCATATTTTATTATGTTTGCTACAGTCAAGCGTCTATTAAATACGGTTTCAGACATCCTAAAAAAAACAATTGGGTAGAACACTGGAATAATACATGTATGCTTTGTCCACCCTGATGGAATAAAATCTGTCAAATGGTACTTATGCATTAATTCACACTGCATACACACTCCGAAAGGCACCTACTAAATATTCTCCAAAACTAATTCTCCAGAGCAAACCATTGTGATCGAATCTACAAACGAGGTACATGCCGTCTATCTGGAATTCTGTCACTTAGATGCTGAGATTTCACAAAACACTCCTCTATAAATAACATTTGTAATAAATAAAAAACCATTTGTGTTTCTGCTTCGTTTGATCTGAATGGCAAAGTGGCAGGCTGATACATAATATGTATGATTTACAAATCGAGTCCAATCTAAATGTGACATAGTTAAACAACAGAAGACGCTTTTTTTTGTGATTCTGCAAGAAAATAACTGAAAATCCCTAATAGTGCTCCTTATCATTGAGCTTCATTCATTTCAGCAGCAAGGTTATAAATTAGTATGTCTAATCCAGACAAAATTAGCTTAACTATCGTTGAGGAGGACATTGTGGTGAGGAATCAGGACGAGGTACAGTCTGTGTAGGTGGTCACCATGTTCCCCCTTCTTTGAGTCACAGTCCTGCAGTGCTGCTTTGCCATGCCATGGAACCTGCCCTCAGTCCGCTTGGCATGTCTGTCAAATGTAAACATTCTCTCCAAGTCGTCAGACAGATCCTCAAAAAGCCCGCCCCCGTAAGCTCCCTGGAAGTGCCTCTTGTGCCGGTTGTGGCTGTGCTGGTGAGCTCGGAAAGGCTCCTCGAAGTTCCGTTTGGGGCGTGCATGCCTGTTTTGGCTGTAGATATCGAAGTCTCTGAACATGTCCTCGAAGTTAAAATCGAAGGACTGGTGAAAGTTCTGGTTTCCTCTGTTCATGTCTTCGCTGGAGAAAGCGCTCTGTCTGAGGCGATCGTACTCTCTCCTCTTTTTCTCCTCCGATAGTGTTTCGTATGCTGAAAAAAAGACAAGAACAGAGCTTAGACTGGACTAAACATAATGAAACATGTACATAAGAAAGAATAAACATTGTGCTTCAACAGCATCAACAAAGGAGGAAAATCAGTCATAAAGCAGCTGATTAAACATAACTAAATAAAATATTATAACTAAATAAAATATTCAATAAAAAATAAAAGCTTCAATAAGTTGGAATCAACATAACTCAAACTTCTGTCACAAATGCAATTAGAATTTAATAATTACTTGGCTTTAAACATTTGGACTTTGATGTGACTGTGATCCTTTGTTCTATTAGTGAAGGATATATTTCTCCAGCTTGTGGGATTGTAATGTAGGAATATAACAAACTATCTGATGACTTACCCTCTGCTATTTCCCGGAACTTCGCCTCTGAATCAGGGTTCTTATTCTTGTCGGGATGATATTTCATGGCGAGCTTGTGGAAAGCCTTCTTGATCTGACGTTCACTGGCATCTTTAGGTACACCCAGAATATCATAGTAGTCCTTCTTGGCTAGTATCAGTTCTGTTATCATTACGATGCACGCAGCGAACATTAGCGTTGACTGCACTGTGGCCATCGTTTTGCTTTTGCCTGTTTGATAAAAGAGAGAAGAAGAGACATACAGATGTAGAAGTTATTCTGTATATAGGCAGCATTTTTCTACATTTTGGGCTCCAAGCACCAACATCAAGCAAAACCTCTGTTCTGTCAGTGAAATTTTTTGTAAAAGAGAGTTCATTGGCTCCAAAAAAATATCATCAGGGGGTCAGTACTTCAGTAGCTAACTTTTCCTTCACATTTTTTTAACCCTGTATTATAATAAACCTTTACTTTGCTACCATTCCAGAAATGTTTTGAAATGCCATCGAAATGTCAAACTGCCATCTAAATGTAATCTCCCCTCAGTTTAGCAGATTATTGGTTTTCAGCACATCCAAAACCATGTGCTGGAGCTTAAATGCATGCACATGAAGCTGGATCTCCAGGAGAAGCAGCTCAGTGGTGTCAAATCTTCAACACAATCCCTTCATTAAGTGCACCTAACCCTTAAACCTTAAAACCAAAAAACACTGAAGGAGAAGGTGTAGTCAAACTTTTGACTGTTACTGCTCTACCACATTCATCATCTCTAGTGGAAGCATCAACGTTAACCTCCTAAAATGACCCCAGATTTTCCATGCATTTTTGTGTACACATGATAGAATAATGGATGGATGGATGGATGGATGGATGGATAGATAGATAGATAGATAGATAGATAGATAGATAGATAGATAGATAGATAGATAGATGGGCAGACAGACAGACAGACAGACAGACAGACGTCATGGCTACCAGAAATACAAATAGTATGGACAACAAATACATATAAAGGCTCTGAGCAGTGACATGCAGAACAGCAGAAGCTGTTGAACATGTTCACTAAGATTTAATACTGCATGGAATCCCCTGGATCCTAAATGCTAATGTTTTACACTACAGTCTATACAACCGATAGCACATTTGCTAATACTCCGTATTACTGCTCAGCTTCTCCCTGCTGTTGCTAAGCTAACTGCTATGTTAACGCTCTAACTAACCACTCGTATTATTACCGTAGCACAAATAATACCAAAAAATACAGTGTGGAATAAAGCGCAGTTATTATCTCCGATAGATTATCATTATTATTATTATTATGTAAATGACTGTTACCTTTAATAAACGCGGTCACCGGGGCAGCGCAGATAACGGTCTGCTTTCGTTTCCATCCCAAGCAACAACACGAAGCGCAACCCCATTGGTTGAATTTGTACCACGTGACCTTCGCGTGCAACGAGGGGCGAGCTCGTGCAATTTCAGTGAAGGCGGCGTAGAGCGCGTGCACGTCTATATATATATATATATATATATATATATATATATATATATATATATATATATATATATATATATATATAATTATAATGGTAATGCATGGAATTGCATTATGTCCAATATAATACACAATTATGCAATGAAACCAATTATGCGAATAAACCAATCGATATAAAATATGAACTGGGAACTATATATTTGTTTGAATATCTCGCATTCCACATTTAGTTTTAATTTGCTTTGAAACCCTTCTCCACTCTTGTTGTTGATGTTTATGTTACATACATTATTACTCTAATCAAATTGCCATGGACAAATATGGATGCGTTATGCAGATGCATGCAGATGCAAAATCGGAGAATCGGTTTGTTAGTAGACATTGCAAGCTTTCTATACATGTATTTATTATATCTGTGAGGCAAATATTCACTGAGATTCAGGTTGTTTTATTTGTGTCTGTGAAGAGAGATGAAAGAGACGGCAGAGCGTGCACCCTGTCTGTTTTCTTACTTTTACAAAAGCACAGCGTTTTGCTGTTATTATGAGTGAAGGCAAATGGATACTTTACATATTTGAATGATGTATTGCTTTTATCGGCACAATCAAAAACCCAAGCTGAAGGTTTTAATATCGTCATACAAAAATGATCATACAGAAATGCGCACTTTATTAATTGCTGTTATAATTGCTGTTATATATTTGTTCAATTGCGTTAACGATAAGATTATGACAGCCATAATATTATAATAGTGATCAGTATGGGGTTGTATACAGTAATTTGTTAATGTAACAAATTTCAGTACAGAATTATTCAAAACAAAGCAATTTACAGTATCGTACTGTATAAACTATAGTATGTATGCGCTGGTTCATGGGCATGGACAGGCACCAGTTTGCGATTGGAGGGCAATGCATATGCTGCATGAAAGCAAAAGTTAAAATATTTTTTACAAATTCATTGCATCATCATTGTAAATTAAAAAAATAAAAATAAATATATATATATATATATATATATATATATATATATATATATATATATATATATATATATATAAATGCCAGCCCACCACTATATACACACACATATAATAATGGTGATCCAGCAAGGCCTTCTCTGCTGGCTGAAAATCAGAATCACGGACTTACGTTTTAATAAATTTTGTCCATGAATTTGTTTTAAATCATTCCCAATAGTCTATGCTTTTCATTCTAACCCAGCCATTAGGGTTGCACAAGCCGGTGCACTCTTAATGCCGGTCCAAAGCCCGGATAAATGGGGAGGGTTGCGTTAGGAAAGGCATCCAGCGTAAAACGTGAAAAATCAAATATACGGATCACGAAAGAGAAATTTATACCGGATTGGTCGAGGCCCGGGTTACCAATGACCGCCACAGGTATCGTTAGCCAACAGGGTACCGGTGGAAATTGGGCTACTGTTGGCCAAAGGAGGAAAAAGAGAGGAGGAAGACGTCTACAGAGACGACAGGGAAAGGAGAAGTGCAGGAGGGTGGAGGTTCGGGTTGGTACTTTGAATGTTGGTACAATGACTGGTAAAGGGAAAGAGTTAGCTGATATGATGGAGAGCAGAAAGGTAGATATGTTGTGTTTTCAGGAGACAAACTGGTAAGGGAATAAGGCCAGGAACATTGGAGGTGGGTTTAAACTGTTCTTTCATGTTGTGGATGTAAAGAGAAATGGTGTAGGGGTGATTCTGAAGGAAGAGTACAGTAAGAGTGTAGTGGAGGTGAAGAGAGTTTCTGATAGGTTGATAAACGTGAAACTGGAAGTTTAAGTGGCGATGATAAATGTCATCAGTGCCTATGCTCCACAAGTGGGTTGTGAGATAGAGGAGAAGGAAAAATTCTGGAGTGAGTTAGATGAAGTGGTAGAAGGTGTACCTAGGAATGAAAAATTGGTGATTGGTGCAGATTTCAGTGGGCATGTAGGTGAAGGGAACAGAGGTGATGAGGAGGTGATGGGTAGGTATGGCCTTAAGGAGAGGAAGGGCCGATGTGGAAGACCCGATCTATCTAGATCGGATGGTGGTCTCTAGGATGGTTTTGGAGGTGAGGAAGAAGAGGAGAAGAGTAAAGACTAAAGAAGAATTAGATGGTGGAAACTGAAGAAGGAAGACTGTAGTGTGAGATTCAGGGAAGAGGTCAGACAGGGGCTCGGTGGTGGTAATGAGGTGCTGGATGATTGGGCAACTACTGCAAAAGTGATAAGGGAGACAGCTAGAAAGGTACTTGGTGTGACATCTGGAAATAGAAAGGAAGATAAAAAGATGTGGTGGTGGAATGAGGAAGTGCAGAAGAGCATAAAGAGAAAGAATTTGAAAAAACAGAATTGGGATCGACAAAGTCATGTGAAAAGTAGGCAGAAGTACAAGGAGCTGAATGAGAAGTTGGACACTAAGGAGGGAGAAAAGGATTTATACTGATTGTGAAGTTATGGGAAAGACTAGTGGAAGCCAGGCTGAGAGAAGAGGTGACCATCTGTGAGCAACAGTATGGTTTTATGCCAAGAAAGAGCACCACAGATGCATTATTTGCTTTGAGAATGATGATGGAGAAGTATAGAGAAGGTCAGAAGGAGTTGCATTGTGTGTTTGTAGATTTAGAGAAAGTGTACGACAGGATGCCGAGAGAGGAATTGTGGAATTGTATGAGGAAGTCAGGTGTGTCAGAGAAGTATGTAAGGGTGGTGCAGGACATGTATGAGGACAGTGTGCAGTAAGAACGACAGACTGATTCAAGTTGGAGGTTGGACTGCATCAAGGATCGGCTCTGAGCCCATTCCTGTTTGCAGTGGATGGGAGTAGGGAGCAGATTGAGAAGAGCCTGGAGAGGTGGAGGTACGTGCTGAAGAGAAGGGTAATGAAAGTCAGTAGGAGTAAGACAGAGTACATGTGTCTGAATTAGGAGGACAGTGGAGTGGTGTGGTTGCAGGGAGAAGAGGTGGAGAAGGTGGAGGAGTTCAGGTACCTGGGGTCAACAGTGCAAAGTAATGGAGAGTGTGTTAGAGAAGTGAAGAAAAGAGTGCAGGCAGGGTGGAGTGGGTGGAGAAGAGTGGCAGGAGTGATTTGTGATAGAAGAGTATCTGCGAGAGTAAAAGGGAAAGTTTATAGGACTGTGATGAGACCTGCGATGTTGTATGGTTTAGAGACAGTGGCATTGAGTAGCATTGGCATTTACATTAAGTAAAAGGCAGGAGGTGGAGCTGGAGATAGCAGAGCTGAAGATATTGAGGTTTTCATTTGGAGTATTGAGGATGGACAAGTTTATTAGAGGGTCAGCGCATGTAGGACGTTTTGGTGACAAGGTGAGGGAAGCGAGATTGAGATGGTTTGGACATGTGCAGAGGAGGGACATGGGGTATATCGGTAGGAGAATGCTGAGGATGGAACCATCAGGAAGGAGGAAAAGAGAAAGGATGGAATTTTGAAGTAAAAAAATCTAGAATCTAAAAAATCTGATTAACAACCCAGAATATATTTTGTATTTTGGATTGTCCAAAGTAGCTAGATTTTGCATTTATGTCAGATTGGTGAACTTATGGCCTGTCTAGTCAAGTCGAACTCAAAGTGAACTTTGTCACTCAGTCAGGCAGCAAAGTGCAAAGCAGAACGAAATTGTGTCTTTAAAGGCTCCATGTGCAGATGAACATGTAACAGTCAGTAGACAAGACAAGTACCAATAGGCAGCACAATAGACAGTAGACAATACACACAGATAACACAATAGACACAATGAGAAAAAAAAATAATTTTATATTATTTTATTTTAAAATAAAATAAATTGCACATCATACACAAACATGGATGACACAATCTCTTTTCTTGCTACTTCTGTTCAGCCTAATTACATCTTCTCCCAGCCTGCGAGTGTATCAGGTACCCAGACTGTTGCCCTCCACCGACCTTCCAACATCACACCCAAACATAGTGACCCGAAACTCACAGCGTCTGTGAGCATCGCCCCTGACCCAGCCTCTGCGCTGACCTTTTCTAATGCCAGTCTGATCAAGACCAACCCCCAGACCCAGATTAAAACCATTGTCCCGAATCAGCTTGCCGGATCTCCTGTAGCCGTGCGACCTCCAATGACAGGCACACTAGTATACTCGGGGGCGGTGAGTACCCCACTTACAGTGGTCAGCTCGCCGTCAGTGCTGGTCAAGCCGGACGCAGGGCAGGCCGCAGGAATGCTGAGACCAGGTACGGCGTCTCCGGTGGTGAGCACTGTGTCTGTGCGACCCGGGGTTCCTGCAGCACCTGCGCCCAGGGCAGTGGTACCTCAAATCACAGTCAGACCTCAACAACCGACCACAATACAGTTACCACCCGGATTCACTATTCCACCGGGTAAGCAGCATTTACACTCCTACTGAAGTTCATATTTGGTGTCGGTATGACCATGATGGAGAAATTGAGATCCTGTTTTAGACTTTTAAGAGCCAGTCACCCCTTTAACTTAAAAAAATACAGAGGGTGTCATATCACACACTTACTATGTCTGTTTACTATAGTGCCATTGAGTTAATTTTAAGTATTATTTGTATATTAGATTGTCCAAAGTAGCTAGATTTTGCATTGATGACAGATTGGCGGACTCGTGGCCTGTCTATATAGTCAAGTCAAAGTGAACTTTGTTGTCATTCAGCCAGACAGCAAGCTGCAGTGCAGAGCGAAATTGCGTTGCTCCAAAGGCTCCATGTGCAGATGAACATGTAACAGTCAGTGGGCAAAATATTAAATACTGAGAGTGATAACAGCAGCAAAAAGTGCACAACTCCATCTATTAAAGAAAGAGAAATATCAGTATATTAACATTATTTAGTTTCAGCAACGTTCTTATCACTCGACGGGAAACCGCGGCGCACACATACACCACTCCCGTACAGCGGTGTCGCGTGCTTGTGACGTCACACCCGCCCATTTCCCACCGTGCACTGCGCGGGCAAAACAACGCACGCGCACGACACGCTCCGTCGAGCGTCTTCCAAAGATGGCGGGCGTCCCCGATCCGCTGGAAGATATGCTGTATTCCGAAGTGGACGAGAAAGCCGTCAGCGATCTTGTGGGTTCGTTAGAGTCGGAGCTCGGCGGTCAGAATAAGTCCCAGAGCGAGGCGAGGAGGTCCGGAGCAGCCGAGAGCGGAAACAGCAACTTAGGGAAAGCGCAAGCCGCTCAAGCGGGAACCGCATTGGAGGCGCGAGAGTCGGGAGCGCACAGAGTGGAGGTGAAGCGGGAGAACGGCTCCGAGAGGACACCCAGCACCAACTCCGTCTCCGTCCCTTCCACTCTGAGCTCCGCGGCGATTATGGCTACCAACCGAGTGCAGCCAAACATCACCGTAGTACCAAAGCCAGCTGTGCCGGGACTCGCAACTTCTCCCAACTGTTCAAGTGACGCAGCAGTTGTAGCATCATCCTCATCACCCTCATCATCCTCATCAGCAGCAGTTACAGATTCTCTACCCAACACCAATCACATAGCTTCAACTATCCGCCCCGTTTCCTCCAGAGCAGTGGCAGGTGAGAATGGCAGCAGTGGCTCTGTAGCTCTCCCCTCAGCTCCCACTCCTGTAGCCGGATTACAGCTCGGTGTCAATGGTGCTGTC
Source organism: Silurus meridionalis (assembly GCF_014805685.1). Lineage (NCBI taxonomy): Eukaryota > Metazoa > Chordata > Actinopteri > Siluriformes > Siluridae > Silurus > Silurus meridionalis. The sequence continues at coordinate 22,517,120 of NC_060888.1, read as the reverse complement.
ATTAGCTCTGGCTTAGGCACCGACACCACCAACACATCCACTTCCAAAGGCACAAACGGTACTTTCCTTGCTACTTCTGTTCAGCCTAATCACATCCTCTCCCAGCCTGCGAGTGTATCAGGTACCCAGACTGTTGCCCTCCACCGACCTTCCAACATCACACCCAATCCTAGTGACCCGAAACTCGCAGCGTCTGTGAGCATCGCCCCTGACCCAGCCTCTGCGCTGACCTTTTCTAATGCCAGTCTGATCAAGACCAACCCCCAGACCCAGATTAAAACCATTGTCCCGAATCAGCTTGCCGGGTCTCCTGTAGCCGTGCGACCTCCGATGACCGGCACACTAGTGCACTCGGGGGCGGTGAGTACCCCACTTACAGTGGTCAGCTCGCCGTCAGTGCTGGTCAAGCCGGACGCAGGGCAGGCCGTGGGAATGCTGAGACCAGGTACGGCGTCTCCGGTGGTGAGCACTGTGTCTGTGCGACCCGGGGTTCCTGCAGCACCTGCGCCCAGGGCAGTGGTACCTCAAATCACAGTCAGACCTCAACAACCGACCACAATACAGTTACCACCCGGATTCACTATTCCACCGGGTAAGCAGCATTTACACTCCTACTGAAGTTCATATTTGGTGTCGGTATGACCATGATGGAGAAATTGAGATCCTGTTTCAGACTTTTAAGAGCCAGTCACCCCTTTAACTGTTTAAAATAACACAGGGTGTCACGTCGGGTGTCTTTTAGAGCCATGGAGTTCATTTAATCCAGTAATTTTTCCCACACATACACACAAAACAAATTGTTACTGAAAGATTTGTTTTGAAAAGAATCAGTTTGACACCTAATTTCTATACATTTACAAGGAGCGGCTTGAATCTTTGGGATATCCATCATATCATGATTTAAAGACTATAATCGACAGTCTAAAAGGTTTATTATAATATTTTTAGACTTCTATTCCTGACCACGTGTTGTGTTACGCAGCTTTTTTTGCTCAGTTTGTGTGCATCTTAATGAGTTGTAGCGTCTGTACTGTAGGAATGGTGCTTGTCCGGACCGAGGCAGGCCAGCTGGTGCTGGTTCCTCAGCAGGTCCTGGCCCAGGCGAAGGCTCAAAATCAGACCAAAGCGGCTCTGTCTCCTACGCCTGCGACGACCACCACCACTATCCGAGTCACCACTCCTGTGCAGCAAGTATGAGAGAAAACATTCTCAGTGTGAAAAATTCAATCGATAAAAAAAGTATTCAGATTTTTTTTTTTTTTTTGGTCAACCTCAGTTAGGGTTCAAATTACATGCACATTCTTAGATGAAGGTGCAAATAGTATTATAGTAAATAATATGTATAAAATTCTGGCTCGTAAGATCTTGGCTCTCGGGATTTCATCCTGACAATGACTTGCTTTGCAGGCACCTGTGACATCCCAAGCCATCCGACCGATTCCTCCTACACAGGCTAAAGTGGTCCAGGCTGCCAGCACTGCTGGTCCTGCTCTACAGGTACATGTCCTCTTTTATGTTTTAAATTGCTAACAATTGTACTGTATTATGTTTATTAATCCAACATCGTGAGCTCAAATCATTTTTTACTTAATGGAAAAAAACACTAAAGATCTTCAGTATTACTGATCAAACGAGGTGTGTTTTTTTTTGACTATCAATAAGTTCCTTCCGAGTTTAGTTTAAATATTCTTTATTAGGTTTTTTCTGAATATAGTCAACACGGCAGCTCTGCTCCACACAATTGTCTATTAGTTATTCAACAATGCACCAAAAAGCGCCATTTCTGCCTGTGGCCTTCAAACTATACAACCCCTCTCTCTCTGAGCACAAACAGCTGGTCCACGATATGTGTGATCTAGATAATATAGTAATAGATTTTCATGCCACACTTATAAAATGTTATTACCCGTGGCAATTATGTGCGATAATTACAGTGCAATAATTATAATAATTGTTACCATAAATTGCATAAATATCATTGTAGACTGATCTATTGTGTCATCTGTTTCACTGCTGCTACACTTTTCATTTCATTGAATATATAACTTATGTATATTTATTTACATTTTCATGTTTTTTTTTATTTTTTATTTCAGTTTAATCTTGACTTACATTTTTTTAGCTCAGGCAGATTTTCATCATCGTCTCAACCACATACAATACACAGCATTACAATACAAAATATTTAAACACTTCCTGAATGTGGACATTTTGATGGGTGCGTTTATTTTTGACTTTGCCAGCCAATCAGACGATCAGGGTATAAATCTTATTGCAGGTGAAATCCTTTGATGTTTTACTGAGAGTGTCAGCTTGGTGTTAGTTTTTTAGAGTTCATTGCTATATTGTAATATAAGGAAATATAAATACCCATATGTGTGATGGTTGTGATGATGTGTTTTGTTAGAAGACCCCATTGGTGACAGCAAGCCCTGCTCAGAAGCCCAGTGGCCCCACTGTGATCACTGCCGGAGCTCGTGTCCAAACACCAAACCAGACGATCCTGAAACCTTCACCCGCCGTCACGGCACCCGCCGCCCCCACCACGGGACTCGCCGGCCTTTCTCAGGTAAACCGTCACCCGCTTCTCTGGACTCTGCACAACATTTCATAAGAAAAAAATATCTGCTTTGTCCCAAATTGTGTTTCTTGTGGTTCTTGTACAGTCTCTTATGTAGTAGTACATTAAATGTAATCGTTTTTTTTTTGCTTTTTGTGAATTTCCAAATGATTTTGCTTCACATTGCTTTGCATTGAACCAAATGTTTACTTGTACAGTATTTATTTGTAATTTTTCTACAGACAATCCACGTGCGCAACCTTCTGCACTGTTTAGAACGGAGCTACAGTGTCACTGTGTTTACTGTTACTGTGTCTAATTGTCTCATGCTGTTATTTTTATTGTTTTCTTGCACTAAATGTTGCGCACGTGCACTTTGTGTTAGTTCTTTTGTGTAGTTCTGTTACTTTGTGTTAATTTCTGTTGTCTGACGTAGCACCTTGGTCCTGGGGAAACGTTGTTTCGTTTCACTGTGTACTGCACTGTATATGGTTGGAATGAAGATAAAGCCCACTTGACCTGATCGATTTGATGTAATGTTTCCCCCCTCGTTTGTTTTAGGAAATGCAAGAGAATGTGAAGAAGTGCAAGAATTTCTTAGCAACGTTGATCAAACTGGCATCCCATAATTCCCCTTTTCCGGAAACGTCGAAGAACGTGAAGGCACTTGTGCAGGACCTGCTGGTGAGTAGCATCGGCGGTTCCATGACATCTCTGTCTCATTTTGAGAGGGAGCGTTACAGCACTCCGATGCTCACGCATTTCTGGAGATGCAAATGTTCTACTGTAGATCTCACAACTTTCCTTCAACTGTCATTCATACAGCATATATGATCGCAATGGACATTCTATATTGAGAGAAATGTGCAATACTTGTTACATACAACGTTTAGGAACAGTTTGGACAACAGAGATTTATCACAGAAAGGCTCTTGTCCTTGTAAATTCTATTCGCTGTGCATTGTGGGGAATCCACTGCAGTAGCGTAGATTCAACGATCCAGAAGAAGAAAATTTCTGTCACTTTATCTGTATCTATATTTGGGATTTCTGCACTGTAATTTACAAGTTTCTCATGATCTCATTTCTATCGGATGTCCAGACAGAGAAAATCAAAATTTTAGGTCTTAAAAAGTCTTAAATTTACTGTTAAATAATTTTAAACTGGTCGTAATTTTCCAGTGTCCATGTAACACTATCTGTAATGCTCATTGAAATGCTCCTGCAGCACTTTAGAATGTTTTTGTTTCAGTTTCTGTGGTGTTGTAGTTCTTTCTTTTGTTAGTCCAATTATAATTTGCTTTCTTACAACTACAAATGAGACCAACATGCAACAACCAGTCAGCTGTGTGTTATTGGAGCGAATTTCACTTGGATTGTATGACAGACATACACCTGATAAAATTGTTCAGATATGGGGAAGTGCAAGTTTAGCGATACTTGGCCTGAAAAACATGAATTAAGGCCTTGGCTAAGTTGCTAACAACATATTCGTGTGTTTTTGGTCTTAAAAAGGTTTTCAAATGTTTTGATCTGACTTTGTGGTAGTTGGTAGCTCAGTGGTGAAGATGTCGCTCCCACTGCTGGGCTCTAGTGCAAGGCCCTTAACCTTCAATGCCACAGAATTTTATGCATGTGATAAATATAAGTCACTCAGGATAAGAGTGTCTGCTAAATGCCATAAATGTGAATGTCCAGTAATCCCCATTCTGTGAAACACTGTTTAATTCTGAACAGGATGACAAAATTGAGCCTGAGGAATTTACGAATCGCCTGCAGACGGAGCTGAAGTCGTCTCCTCAGCCCTACCTCATCCCCTTTCTGAAGGTAATGTCCCCAAACCTGTCTCTTCCTCCACTGAGCTATAGATTAAAGAAGAACGGGAGACTTGTTCTCTGATCATTAGTGTTATCGTTAGCTGATAATCGGGTCGCGATTTGGTTGAACAAGAAACCATTTGATAATTTGTCACTGAGTTTTTCATGCATGCATGCGTTCTGGAGCACTGATGGGTTTTTATGTATTGGTGATTATTTTAGCATAACGGTGTAACAGGTGCCTCGTAGGATACATGATAATGAAGGCTCTTGAATCTTTTAGAAAATGAAACCGAAAGTCACAGCATGTGGTTACAGCAGGGACCAAAACTCCGACTCACTTCTGGAAGAATTCACTTGCCGAGTGTAATTAGTACAGAATCTGTGAATATTCTCATATACATTTTTATATTAAAAATCGTGCTTACAATTTCTAATGTTTGTTTAGTTTAAAGTTGCATCCATGAATGAAGTTATATATATTATAGTAGTCGCCCTCATCACCGGCATCTTTGGTTTCTCCCTGTTGAAGTGAGACAGAAACCTTCTTTGTTCTGAAGCCATAGTGGAAATCTTACTATCTCACAACACTGACACTGGAGACTCCTTCCATATGTTGTTCATATTGCTTAGAAAGAGTGCTTTAATATAAACACGCGATGTGCAGCTGCATTTCTGCTGTAGAAAGATTTTCAGCACTTTCTGACAATTCGGATGATGATAATGAATGATGCAAGTTAGACCCTAGCTAGCATTGCATTAGGTCACGACTATCAGAGTTTCAGTAGTCTAGAGTTAAAACATTTTGCACTTCCTGTTTTTAAATTTCGCTTTGGTCCAGTTCGGAATAAATGATACTTGAATAAAATCAATGAAGTTTTTGGAAAAAGTTAAATTATTGTATAAAAGCTTTATTTGTGGAAGTCCATTCGTGTTTTTCAAAATAATCTTAAATTTTGATTTGTTTGGCCACAGAACAGTTTTTCACTTTGCTTCAGTACATTTTAAGTGAGCTTTGGCCCATAGAAGGTGGTGGCATTTATTGATCATGTTCACATATGGCTTCTTCTGTGTACGATAAAGATTTAACCTGCATTTGTGAAAGACTCGGCGAACTGTGTTCACAGATAACGATTTCTGGAGGTGCTTTCGAGCCCATGCAGCGATTTCCATTCGAAAATTGTGACCGTTTTTAATGCGGTGCAACCTAATGGCCCAGAGATGATGGGGATTTTTTTTTCTTCACACTTGTTCCTTGAGATTTCTTCAGATTCTCAGAACCTTTTCATTATGTACTGTATTTGATGAGATATTGAAATTCTTTTCAATTTTATGGTGAGGAACATTATTCTAAAATTGTCCCAAAAATTGTAGCCACAGTTTTTCACAGATTGGTAAAGCTCTGCCCATCTGTACTTCCTAGAGACTCTGGCTATGTCTACACTAATCCGGATCAATTTGAAAACAGTGTTTTTAGTTTAAAAACGCTCTGTGCCCACTCTCGTTTCCAAAAGTTGCTCATCCACAAACAAACGCCTGGAAACGCTTAGGTCCCTGTACTGCGCATGAGCGAAACGTAGGATTCGGCTCACGTCATTTCTGCCTGCCGTTTTTATTTCTCGTTGCAATAACTAAAAATGCACCATCGTTTTAAAAAGCTATGTTTTCGTATGAGTAAAAGCGCTGTTCCTCAGTCCTTACCGTTCCAGCCCTTTGTTGCCCTGTTCGTGTTGAAAAATAATTGCATTCTGTTTAATTATATATATTTTGCATCGCGTCCTATCTCTTTTGGAACTGGGGTTGTACAATGTTCTCTGGAAATGATAAATGTACAGAGGTCCTGATGTCTAAAAGTTGGCGTCATTTAACAAGCTAACAGTTTATACTGTGTAGTGGCAGTGTTTATGGGGTCAGTACAACAATGCTGCCTTTGTTTACAATAATTATCATTCTGTAAATCTTTTCACCTAATCAAGCCGATCACTTTCTCAGTACACACGATGGGGAGTGTTAGAGTTGGGAACAGAAACACAGGCCGTGTTTACATGGTGATGTGTGGTCACCCTGTGCTTACACTAATTCAGACGTGAGGAAGCAATGCAGATGGGGATGCATGTTTAATGTCACCTTCGTCAGGGCTTTGATGGTGCATGTCTGTATACTGATCAGGCATAACATTCTGATCACTTACTCAATGTAGTGTTGGTCCCCCTTTTGCCCCAAAACAATTCTGACCCGTTGAGCGTTAACATCATTACCTTATTCAGCAATTTGATAATCAGTGTACTTCACTCACCGCTCTTTGTTATAATGCCATAATGTTATGCCTGATCCGTGTATGATTTGTATTCCGATCTGAATGGTTATTTGTAGTAAGAGTGAATTGTAGTAATTGTTAAAGTAATCGCGAGTAAAAGGATCGTGTGTGTGTGTTCGTGTGTGTGTGTGTGTTCGTGTGTGTGTGTGTGTTCGTGTGTGTTCGTGTGTGTGTGTGTGTGTGCGCGCATGTGTATACAGAAAAGCCTACCTGCTCTCCGCATGACGCTGTTGAGCTCACAGCAGTCTCTGACCCAGCTCGCTCAAACCTCCAGCCCCCTGACTGTGAGCGCCATTAAGGCTCCGCCCCCACGCTCTCTCGCCACCGCAATGCCTACTGTCCGCCCCACCGTCACACAGGACCAAGCTGCCGTGGTGGTACTACACATAAACGTTACCTATACAGAAATTATGAATGTAAGTAAAGCATGCAAACAGTCACTATAAATATATATATATTTTTTGTCCCACCTGAAGGCTGTGAAGAGGACAGCAGCACAGACGGGTCCAGTTCGGATGCCCGTAGTGATCACTCAGTCAGTCCGGCCTCAAGGTGTGTGAGTTTTCCTACTGATGACTGAAGAGTTTTGGGAGACTGGTGAGTGAATCTGCAGCTGTATGTTGTAGTTATTGGGAGTAATGCAGTGTGTGTTTCGTGTTTTGCAGGAGCTGTATTGAGAGGGCCAGCGGTACAGGTGAGGGGCCCAATGGGCATCGCCATGCAGGCTACAGCCAATCAGAGACAGAAGGTGAACGACCCAGGAGGTGGAACTTTTAGGTACTTGTGCTAAATGCCGGATGTGTGTATGTGCACCGTGCGTGTGTGTGTGTGTGTGTGTGTGTGTGTGTGTGTGTGTGTGTGTGTGTGCGTGAATGAGTTTCTGACCGTTACCGCCCGCTCCCACAACGTGCAATTTTTGTGTCCACTCCCACGTGCACCCGCAATCATTCTTTCAGCTTATAAAGATTGTGTAAAAATATACACAAACGTTAGGGTTATGATTAACTTTTAAGCCTTAAAAACTTATAAAGCACTTTCAAACGAAACATTACAACTAGCGCCGTCTGCGGGATGGTGGTACACACGCCCACAGCAAAGCTAAAACCACCCAATCACATGACATTTCTGTTGGGTTCTGTGGGACCCCAATCCCAGTCCAGCTCTCGATATCACGCGAATGTGTTCGTTACATAGAAATTAACACCACTGTGCTATAAGTGTGTTTTTATTTATTTATTTTTTATTTATTTTATTTTTTACTTTTTTCCAGACTCGGCTGAAAAACATGCTGGTTAAAGGAAATGTTGATGCTGATTTAAAAAAAAAAAAAAAAGGTCCCTCACCCAGAACACACACTGTAACCGTAGCGACGCTTTTAACAGTCCTACCTACAGCTAATTAACCTCCCTAGCTTACTATATAGATTAGATTTCTTATCAGCAGTGAAGATTTAAACCCTGCTGATGAGCCAAGAAGGCTTTTATTGTCATTTCAGCTCTATACAGTAGAGTTACACAGTGAAACAAGTGTTCATGTCCGATGTGCCCCATAAAACAAGGTGCCCCATTAAAAAAAAAAAAAAAAAACTAGGACACTATATAAAGTATACATGACATTTAGTGCAAACTCTCCAAAACAGTGAGATGTACATTTGTACAAAAGATTTTCTTCATTTATTATTAATACCCAATCCTCATGGGTATATAAATGTCATTGGTGCATAAGAGGTTGTAATAAATGACACGTTTTATCTCATATAGTGAACAGAGAATTTTTGTGTTGATTTTTGGTTACTTATTTTTGTCATTTTGTTGGGGTTTTTTGTGCAGCTACACAATACTTCTCAAATGTGAGAAAGTGTGCGATGTGAGTAAATAGCAAGTTTAGGTTTCCTTCATGTGCACTTGTGGTTAAAGGGGAAGTGACTCAAAGTGGTTTTGGTGAGAGATGACCTGTGGAGTGTGTACATTTAAAGTGAGACGAGCATTCCTGTGAGCAATTCAGCCAGCCAGAATTTATACCTCTGTCTGTTTCTTGGCATGTCAATCAACGGATGATTTGTCACGTTACGTGTGTGTGTGTGTGTGTGTGTGTGTGTGTGTGTGTGTGTGTGTGTGTGTGTGTGTGTGTGTGTGTGTGTGTGTAAGAATAAAAAAGAGACTTTTATTGTTGGCTCTTGAACACTGATAATTGCACTACCTCCTGTCTTGCGTTTCATTAAAGGGTCTGTTTTAAGCCAATAGTTTTTGCATTAATTAGGTGGTACCCTGGTGGTCGAGTGGTTAGGATGCGGTGCTCTCACCGCTGCCCGGGTTCGATCCCCGGTCAGGGAACCGACCCCAGCCATTAGGGTTGCACAAGCCAGTGCACTCTTAGTGCCGGTCTCAAGCCTGAATAAATGTGGAGGGTTGCGTTAGGAAGGGCATCCAGCGTAAAAACGTGCCAAATCGGACATGCGGATCATGAATACGGATGATCCGCTGTGGCGACCCCTAATGGGAGAAGTTGAAAGAAAGAAAGAAAGTTTCTGCATTGATTAAGTTCGTGTCTTTATAACTGAGGCCACTAGGGGGCAGCACGTCACTGAGGGTTTTCTAGCAGTGATCAAACAGCAATCACAAACACATGTACTGGATGAATAATTCTCAGGGCTAAGAGTTTTTTATTATTATTTATTTAAAGAAATTAGTTTTTGAGTACAGTTATAGTTTATGCAGAGCTCTTAATTCAGACTGCAGTTTTTATTTCTTTGAAGTTAGATGTGACTCGGGGCAACGTAACGATCCTGTATGTGATGTATTTCAGGGATGATGATGACATCAACGACGTGGCCTCCATGGCCGGCGTGAACCTTAATGAGGAGAACGCACGTATTTTAGCCACGGGCTCGGAGCTGGTGGGCACACAGATCCGCTCCTGCAAAGACGAAACGTTCCTGCCGGCTAATCTGCTCCACAAGCGCATCCTCGAGATCGGTAAGGAAACCCCAACGTCATTAATATACGCATTAATTCATTAAGGAGCACTTTATATATAATATATTTAATTAGGGCTGTCAATCGATTAAAATATTTACTCACGATTAATCGCATAATTGTCAGGAGTTAACTCGTGATTAATTGCAACTGAACCGCACATTTTTATCTGTTTTAAATGTACCTTAAATTAATACTTTTTCAAGTTTTTGATGCACTAATTAACATGGCCATGACAAATGTTAATGCTTTATGCAAATAAATGTTAATTATTAGTGAAACAAAACTCAACATAGAGCATGAAGACAATATTCTCGTAAACGTTTAAAACTAATTGGATTGTTTTAAATGACACATCACCAGGACACCAAACGGAACTTTTACCATGTTTCCACACGGACAGTTAATGAGGTGACACCAGAGAAACTGTACCTCTTCTAACTTTCATACGAATTACATAATCAGAGAATTAGTTTATTTAAAAGTAGACATTTCAAGCTTCCTTTCTATAAATATAACTGTCTGTGAGGCCAATTTTCACTGAGATACAGGTTGTTATATTTGTGTCAGTGAAGAGAAGGGACAGAGACGGCAGATAGCGCCCCCTGTCTGTTTTGTTTATTTTACAAAAGCACAGCGTTTTGTTATTGAGTGAATGCAAATAAAATTAGAAAGTTTACAGATTCGAATGCTGTATTGCCGTGCTGCATTGAAGGTAAAATTCCGCTTCTTTTATATTTATTTATTTATATCATTAATAAAAATGGTTAAACAGAAATACTGCATTAATCACGCATTAATAAAATCAGTGCCGTTAAAATGAATTTGCGTTAACACGTTATTAGTGTGGTAATTTTGACAGCCCTTTTTATATATATATATATATATATATATATATATATATATATATATATATATATATATATATATATATATATACATACATACATACATACATACACACACACACACACACACACACACACACACACACACACACACACGTTTCTACATCATAATGACTGGAGCCTGGAGCTGCTGATACACACAGATGAGACAATAATTCTGCCTCCCTGAGCATTAAGATCGAATTAAATTGTTTCCACTGAGCCGAAGGTGAACCATTTTTATGCAGAACATCCAGGAGAGTTCACACAAAAAGGTGCATCAGTGGCTTTGAAAGAACATCTTACCGATGCCCATCCAGAGTATTAACACCCACCTATAATAAGACTGCAGGAAGTCACTCCAGAGACTGACTCAAGCCCCAGACACAGTACAATGTAGAAACAGTACACTGTACAAAGTACAGTGTTTGTACTGTGCATAAAAGGCCATTTTAGTTCCCTGTATAGTTTTTATCCTGTTGGTGTGCTGCAGTTCGGCGTTGTATCAATTCCACAGCTGAAGTTTTTGCTACACTTTAATGAGCCTCTGTCAGATGTTCACTTTCTCTTCTCCTGTTCATATTGTTGAATCCTTGCAATCCTTGAATCCTCCTCACCTCGATTCTTAATGGTGAGAATTTGATGAATACGTTTCTGTTAATAACGGTACAGTCAGGATTCCAGATGTGCCAGAGGTTCAGGATGTAAGAGCCACATATTTGAGGAAAAACAGCAAATATTTCTAGGCTCTATATTTAACACAAAAGTAGAATAATGCACTGTAGTACAAAATGATTCGCTAATATTATATTGGTATAATATTCATTAAAAATAAATCATAATTAGAATTATTATAAAAAATAAATGATAATAAATAAATGTAATACATTCTATATCTAATATACACACGCGATGTGATGCATGTACAGTATTTTAATAGCTGTAACCTTTTTTCAATAATACTTTAAGTGTAGTTATAAGTAATGCATGTGTATGATTATAATAAATAAGGATTTAATGCATTTATTGTTTTATTTAAATTGGCAAAGCTCAACAAAATGTTTGACAGATAATTATAACACAATCTTTATTCATAATGTAAAAAAAAAATCAAATAAATAAAAAAATGATATACCCCTGAATGTGGAAGTTTAAAATAACAAACTAGTTCAAATATACTTTAATACATTTCTGTGTTTTCAAACATTCAAAGCAGTAATACTTTATAGAATTTTAAAAGAAAACCAAAACTTTTTTAAAGGTTTGCAAGACAGATGCTCGTTTCTCTTCAGATGCTTTGTAGCATTAAATGTAACTATAAATGGATAAGAAGTACAGTAGTTATTAATAAACGTGTGGAGGGTCAGTGGGCTACTGAAAAAAATGGTGTTAACAATAAACCTGCTTACCATCAGCTCAGTGTAGATCAGCATCAGCTCATTTTTTTTCCATCGCAGTGTTTTATTTTCTCTAAAAGCCTCTCGGACCGGCGCAGCATCAGAGTGTATCGCTAGTGACACAGTGCAAATAATCTCGCTAATCACGTGCATCGCCTCAACACGGTTATTGAGGCGTCACGCTATACAAGTTGTGACGTCCTACACTAACCCCGAATGCTCCCCGCTCACCTGTGTTTAGCCCTCATTTAGTCCACTAAACTTCTAATGCACTTCTGCTGTCCTCTCGCTCCCTCTCCCACTCTAATGAGTGCTCGGTGTAGCGAGGCTCAGGCATCCTCAGGCTGCGTATGAATACTTTATGGGCCTCCCTCTGATGCCTCTCTGTCAGTTTGTCATGTGTGCCGGACCACGAGAGAGCCCGCGGCCGTCTTCCCGACAAGGTCGCCTCCACAAAACGTGCACTACATGCTCTCAGTGAGTCAAGCAGCGATGAGAGAAGAAACGGATTACAACATGTATTACACATTCACACACGTGTTACCTGTTTGTCCACAAAAGTGAACCATCGGCGAAGCCAAAAAGAACACTTTCTGAATTATAAATCAAAGTTTACTCTCCACGTTTGTGAATAAATGATCACCGATTATCTTAATAGAATTGATGGGAGTTCTCGAAATTGGGCTTAATTGTTTTATAACCGTTTTGAATAGAAAAACATAAACACTGTAATAACAGTAATGAAGATGACTAGAGGAGGCCTGCAAGGCTCACTCACAGTATTCTCCACAAGGTGGAGCTGTTACTCAAGTAGTTTTATAGATGTACAGTTCTGGAAACTTTTCCACAGTGCGCAACAGGTTCAGTGATATTCCATCCTACTCAGATTATACAGTATGTACGGAGGGCGGAAGGAGCAAAGGAAGAGAGAGAGATGATTTTTAGATGAAAAACAACTCATACTTTAATTCATCCTATCTCTTGTGTTATATAAGCACTCATTATATCTGGTCTGCATTTCTTTCAATTACAGTATTATAATTCTTTACTTCTGTTCTAATAACCTCCACTCTTCTGTGAAGATGCTCCACTAGATTTTGAAGTGTGCTTGTGGTGATTTGTGATCATTAGGCTACAAGGGTCTTAGTAAAATCAGGTACTGCTGGAGGGTGAGGAGGACTGGGGTGCGTTCCAGTCAGAAAAACACAACAAATACACATAAATCATATTTAAATTACAGACACCAGACAAATGCGTTGTTGTCACATGACATCAATTGTCAAAGGTTTGCGTCCTAAAGACACAAGCTATTGAACAACAAACTTCTGTAAAGAGTTTAGAGTTAAGCTGTTGGTCATTAATACATTCAAAGATATAATTACAATAAACTATAAAAAGATGTAACATATTTACATGTACATTTATGCAAATGCTTTGATTCGTTAAAAGAAAAATAAAACAGTTGCTGAGATGTGAGGAGTGCACTCACGTTTGTGCGATACTGTAAATGTATCTGTGTCCAAATCAATTTCTTCTCCTCTGTCAGCCAGAGTGGAATGAAAAAAACGCTATTAAATCCATATATATCTGAGCTTGTGCAGTTTGCTACGGATGCGGTTCTTGAGCTCTGACTAGCACGCTTTCTGACCATCCAATTGAAGGACGTGAAAATGCAGACGTAACTGGACGCTTGCTAGGGGGCACAAATCGCAGTCTGATTGTTTAAGCCAATGGCTTTAATCATTTTTACTCATTTTTTACAGAACCCAGCCGTTAAGGTTTACAGGTTTCAAAGGTGTTTGTACAAAAAAAGCAGATGTTTTGGTTTTTAGTCTGACACAACATTTAGTGTGCTTTAATAACACTCAATGCTTTAACCTTTAATATGTTGATGATCTACAAACGTTTGTCTGCATCTCAGCTGGTCAGTGGTGTGAGGTGTGAACAGACACACTGCAGCAGAACGTGATGATCAAAGATTTCTCTTGTTCTTAGAAGTCATGTCAAGCTGTTTAACTCTTTCCCTTTAGCATTTGCAGGTGTTAATCGGTTCTCTCTCGCTCTTTTTCCCTGCTTTCACTTTTTCTTCTCACTCTTGCTTTTTCTTTTCCAATCTCCCTTTCTTTCTCTCTCTTTCTCCCATTTTTCTACATATTTTTCTATTTCCTCTCTGTTTCTCTTTCCTTCTGTCTTTCACTCTCTTTCTCTTTTTCCTCTCTCTCCCCACTCTATCTTTATCTTTTTCCTCTCTCTCTCTCTTTCTCTCTCTCTCTGCAGCACGTGGGTTTGGTGTGAACGAGGTGTTTGCAGACGTGGTGAGTTTGGTGTCCAACGCCACTGAGGCCAGGCTCCGCGCCACGCTGGAAAACGTCTCTGCGCTCGCGCGACACCGAACCGACCCCTGCAAGGTAGGAGCCAATCAGAGTCCTGCGATATGTGGGCGTGTCCGAGTGATCCGTACGAGCACGTTATTCAGATTTAGTCCACTGATCAAATATTCATTTTGGAAGCAGTGGAATCGCTGTCCGTTAGGGGCGTAACAGTACACAACATTCACGTTCCAGAACATTTTCAATACGGTTAGAGGAAGAAATACAAGACATAAAATTAACGCAGTTTATTATTATTAACATTTGTGAACATCAACAGTTTACATTGTTAAAACAAATTTAAATAAAATGCCTGCTTAGTTAAATAATGTGTATATTTTATAATATTTTATAAAAAATGTAATGTAGATAGAATTAATTCATGCGATACACTTTATTATATTGATTAATCAAATAAAGTTTCACATATTAAATTGATTAAATTACAATTTTTATCAATGAAAAACAATTTAATTACGTGTGTGTGTGTGTGTGTGTGTGTGTGTGTGTATATATATATATATATATATATATATATATATATATATATATATATATATATATATACACATATGTCTGTGTTTTACATTTAATATTACATTTTTTAAAAGTTTGTTCTGCATAACTCTTCTACTAATTTCAGCACACTAACAAATGTCTTCATTCATTCACTCCCTCGATATGTGGAATTGTGCAAATCTCTTTTTTTCTCTCTGTTCCTCCATTTGTCATCCTTCTGTGTTGTATGGAAGCCTGGTTCCACCACATAAAAAAAAAAGTTTGCCCAATTGCGACTTAATTTCTCGTAAACATCCAACATTTCTGGTGCATCCACCGGTAACCATGTTGTGGGCCTGAAGTTTGAAGCTGTTGGTGTATGAACGAGGCTCTGCTTCATCTGTCTTATTCCGTCTCCCATAGAGCTGAATGTTAGACAGAGTTCTCTTCAGGGATTCAAGGTTTAGTTTCAATGCAATTTTACTGATTGTAGCCTGTTTTATTTTCATGTGTTTCATGTGCTGCCAGATTGGCTAAAATAAAGTCGGAATGGCAAGAAATAAAGTCTGCATTAGGCAAACTTTTGAATGTGGCGGAATTGGTCTTCCATAGCGTTTACCTGTACAGAGCGCTTCCTAGTTTAGCAGGTGGTGCATCAGTAATAATGGTCTGTGTGGAAACACAGTGCTCTTTGTGTAGTTAAATGGACTAAACAAAACTACGAGGCAAATAATTTGCCTTTATGCATTGTTGTAATTAATTTACTTCAGGCCTACTTAATACGTTCCTGAGGTAACTCAGTTTAGCTTTGTTCCACACGTGAAAAGGATTGCATTCGTTACATGATATATATGTACACCAAACCGAAATGCTCAAAAGTAGCTTTATAAATCCGTGTTAATTATAACAGCAGCTTGAACAGTAGCACTGCCTGTAATCTTACTCGTTCCAATGTTGCGTTTGTGTTGGGATTTTTCTTCGTGTCATTTTGAGGGAAGTCAGACATCAGGAGTTTGTGAATCTTTTTTTTTTTATTTTTTTTATTATTATTAGATTTATACTTATGAAATATCTGAGAAAAGCAACCCGTGACACAAAGATCAGAATTCTGCAGTGACTTGAGGTATCGCGTTCTAAACTTTCTACAATAAACACTGTCACTTCCCCTGTCATAACAGCAGCTGTGTTAATGATCTCACCCCGAGAAGCGTTTCAAACATATTCATTTATCAGTATAGGAAAATTATTTAAATTACAATTTACTGGTAGACATCAAGGGGAAAAAAAATTCCCTTGGGTGTGTGTGTGAGACAAGCTGAGAGTATTGTTTTGTAGTTAGTTTATAGTTTAGCACTTGATGGAAAGAAAAGTGCCGAGAGGGTTGAGTCATTTACCTGCTATTCTAAAAGCGGGGCACACTTGAGCAGTGACAGGAAAACTTGCCCTACCAGCAAGCACAGCTGCAACACACACACACAGATCTAGAGCGAAGTTTGATGAGAGGCAGAGAGCACTGCTGCTACCAGGCTACAGCTTCAGAAGTGTGTGTGTGTGTATTCGTGTTCGTTCCGTTGTGCGCTGCCTTGCTTTGGTCCTTATACCACTTTAAGTGGGAAGTAAGAACAGAGCCTTGGCAGCGAGTGTGTCAGGGGCTGCCTCGGAGATGCTCAGCGAAACAAACAATTATCCCATTAACTCAGGGTGACCTACTAACTTCTCCTCACTTCAGTCGCACACGCGAGAAATCAGCAAAAAGTTTGGAGCAGAAGTTTAGACGTCAGATGAAAGGGCAGCGCAGCACGATGTGGAGGTGGAGTGTGTGCATGATGATAAGGATGTTTTTCCCTGCTCCAGGATGAAGAGCACCACGAGCAGACGTCAGATGTGAGGACGCAGCTGAAGTTCTTCGAGCAGCTGGAGAAGATGGAGAAGCAGCGCAAAGACGACGAGGAGCGAGAGATCCTTCTGAAAGTGGCCAAAGTAGGTTCTGCTCCTCACGCACGTCTCCAGCCCGAGATGGAAATCGGCATCCTGTTATCATTTCTGTTCTTTAATTAATATGGTGTTTGATAAGTTTTCTCAAAGGTGATTGTAGATTTTTGGAGGAACCTCCAATGTCAGGGTTTTGTTCCGCTCAATGGAAAGATCTAATTTTACATTTTCCAGCATGAGAACTAACAAATGGATGTTGTTTATATCTGCTACATGGTATGGTCAAGTATGTGGATGCATGATCTTTACAAACAAAAGTGGGCCTTCACCAAATCATAGTTTGAAGCACGTACAGTGTGCAGTGCACTCAAGGTATTCAGACCTCTTTATTTTTTTTTAAATGCACTTCATACTTCTGTCATTCTGAAGCAGACACCAAATTTCCTTTTTCATTGTTAAATTATTTTTTAAAAAGAAAAAACTTAAGTGTCTCACTGATTTAATTATTGAGACCTTTTCACAATGATGAAATGGAGCTCTGGTGTATACCATAACTCTCGGTCTATAGAGATGTTTCTACACTTTGAATGAAGTCTAGTTGTGGCAAATTCAATTGATGAGCATGGTTTGGGACGAAACACAGCTGTTTATATGAGGTCTAACAGCTGGATATATTAAAGTATCATAGCAAAAAAACAATCATGAAGTCAAAGAATCTGGATGCAGAGCTTAGAAACAGCTTTGTGTCGGGGCAAATAAACATTTCTGCTGAATTAAAGGTTCCTACGAGCAGAGTGGCCTCGGTAATGCTCAAAATGTAAGAGGTATGGAACAACCAGGATCTTGGCAATCTGGCAAAAAAAAAACCTTGGTGGCCAGAAATCGATTGTCACTCTGGTTGAGCTCCAGAGATGATTTGTGGATATTAGGAAACATACGGAAGGTCAACCCTCACATGACGGATCTGGCCAGAGAGATGCATCTCTTCAGTGCATAATGATCCTAAAAAAATTTCTAAAAGGTTTGGAAATGTATTTACATATACAGCGTAGCTGAAGTTTGGAAACACCTATTCTGTTATCGTTTTTAAGAGACAACAAA